>NW_026267230.1:387461-391108 GCF_000697945.3 Frankliniella occidentalis
CCCTCCTGGCACCGCCCTCCCGGCCCCACAGTGTCCACAACCCTTCCCCTTCTCGGCCTTTTCCATGTCGCTATCGGTGACATCGATCGTGAACCGGCCTGCCATTGAAGGCGGACGAAGGTCATTTGATACGACGAACTTCGATACGCTGTTGTGCCGGACATGGACCGGCCGACCTGCCTTCACGAAGGCAAGGCTACCCACAAACGGTTCGATGTCACTTACATTATCGGGTCAACCAGACCCCCTCCCCCCACTGTTACGAGGACAACCCTGTCACCGGTATAGCAAAGCCCCAATCAGAGCTAGCAGTATCAGTGTTTCGCGCAAACCCCGCTACGCAAGGTACCGTGGTACTTCCAAACGCGGTGAAAGCCGTGGGAGGGGGCGGGGGCGTCCCACACTTGCCCTACGCCTCACGCCTCTCTAGTGAGCCTCGTGAAGGATATAGGCGATTTGCGCTACAAAACCCAACTAAACAGCTGTATGTATGCAATCAACCGTGCACATCCCCCTCGCCCCCGTCAGTTGGGCCTTATTAAACCGCGCCTGGGTACTTGCTCCCATGTGCAATGGTACCACTCCGTGTCTTTTCCCCTCGCACACCAAAGGAACTATCTTCGAAGACCAAAGCGGGGTTCACTCTTTACGACACGGGTCCATGAGTTTAACTCCCGCTTGTGCCCCGCGCCGCGGGGGCGGCACGGCTGGGCTGGCGCGCCCGCGGGCCTCGTCAGGTCACCGGGAGCGTCAGCGTCGCGATAGGGATGGCCAGTGGCCAGGGGGCTTATCTTGGTCGCGTGTCGGCCCGGCCAGCAGACACACGCTGGGACACACAATGTAGTCCGGCCGCCCCTTGGGCCGCCCGGACCCAGCAGAGGCGCGCTCGCGGACCGAGACGAGGACAGCTACATAATTTGCATGGCAGTCTCGACATCTTTTTTTACTTCTTACTTTTTTGGGGGGCTGAGAGCGCGGGCCGCGCGAACACGCATGGCATATAGCCACGCACGCAAGGTTGAAGGCAAGAACCGCCCTTTCGGATCGGAGGGGCGTCAACGCTCATCGACCAGAAAGTGTTTATCGGCTACACAGAGCTTGAAGCCAAGTCTGTTTCCACTCCTTATCCCAATCACATACGCAGAACGCGGCCCGCCGCCCGCAGACAAACTTATCCTGGGATAAGGAACGGGCCGGAAAGGACGGAAGGAGCAAAGGGGCGGGAAGTAGGGGGGAATAAGGGGAAGGGGGGGAGGGGGCGTGTCAGGCTTGTCCCGCTAGGTCATGCAGGACCTCTCCATGCTACTGCAGTCTTGCGGCGGGAGCACAACTGTTCACATCTCCTCGGACCCAGCAGCCCCGCGCCCCCATGTGCCTGTCGACAACGCACCCCCAAGCCGGCCGGCCGCTGCGTTGGACTGGTGCTTCCCCCGGCTGCTGCCACTGCTGCTGCTGCCACTGCTGCTGCCACTGCTGCCGCCGCTGCCGCTGCTGCTGCTGCCGCTGCTGCCGCTGCTGCCGCTGAACGTCGCTACTGTACCCTTGCACTCTGGCTCATCTCTCAGGCAGCTTGCGGCTTCGGCCCCTATTTCCAGCTAGCTGCCTAGTGATAAGCACAGTGCTTGGGGCAGGTCCACCACACCGCCGACCGTCCCCTGACCTCGCGCCGCACCGCGCTGACCGCGAGGAGCAGCGGGGCACCATGCCGTCGATAGACCGCGAGCCCGAGGCTCAGCCCGAGGTCACCGGAAGGTAAAGTAGGCCAGAGCTGCGAGGTCGGACCCAAAGCTGAGGTCTCCGTTAGCAGCCAGGAGGGGGAGGGGGTACTTTTTTTTATTTTTACGACACATCTCGGCCGTCCCTGTGGTTTTACTTTGATAGAGCGTGAACATTTCGGCACTGTTATATATCATGTGCTGATGAGTGTGAAGAGTAATTGATTTTCCAAGCTTAATTTATTGACAACCATTTTAGAACACATGAAGAACTGACGCGCACAAAAGGGATTCGAGTACGTGGTCGATGATACAGTGTTTGCCGGGCCGGATCCTTCCTTGACCCGGGCCCCATAGGCGGAAGCGCCGTCGTGCGCCCGCCGAACAAGGGATGAGCATTTTGAGAATGTACGTTAAAAAATGGATTTCAATAGAATTTTTGTTTGACTGCCCGCTGTCGATACGCCCCATCACTGGTGACCGGTAGAGGCATCCCGCTTTTCGTCAACCGCGAAAGGCCCTGCCCAATGTTGGCTGTCAGACTGGTTTTTCTTTACTTTGTATTTTTTATAGTTTTATTTATTATTTTTTTCCATTTTCATTTACTGGCATCTACTATTAAAACGAGTCTGCGGAACTAAATTCTTTATCATCCAGCTATGACAGCCAGCATGGCCCGACTAAAAGTTTTTTTTTAAATTGTTTTAAAAAATAAAAATTTAAAGAGAAATAATTTAAATCAAATCGGGATGCCTGCACCGGGCGCCGCTCTGGTTCTGGCCCGCTTTGCCCATGCTATAAGTTGAAAAAATAAAATGAGGAAGACAGACGAGTGACCGCTCGCTGCCTTCCCCCAGACCCCTTCTCCCATCCTCTCTCTCTCTTGACGTCATGCTACTCCTCCTCTTCCTCCTCGAACTCGCCCTCCTCCTCGGTGGTGGCGTCCTGGTACTGCTGGTACTCGGAGATGAGGTCGTTCATGTTGGACTCGGCCTCGGTGAACTCCATCTCGTCCATTCCCTCCCCGGTGTACCAGTGCAAGAAGGCTTTTCTCCTGGAACGAGGAAGGAGAGAAGCGTGAGCCGTTGAGCTGTCACAGGTGAGCGAGGAACCCCCGCGCTCCGGCCGGTAGGCAGGCCCGCCGCGCCGGGCTGCCGGAGGGCTGCCCACCCCGCAGGGGCTCGCAGCCCGCCTGCCGCCGCCGCCACTGGCCGCCACCGCCGCGCGTGGACGCGAGCAGCAGCAAGCAGCAACAGTGTTGCCGACATTCTACCCACATTTCAGTCAGGTCGCAGGTGACCTTCGCCGGTGTGTCGGGCTGTACTAGACTGTACTTGGTAGTATCATTTCTGAGGCCATGGACGCTCGTCTTTTTCCATGGATGGGCTTAACAGCCACCCGTACTCACCTGAACATGGCGGTGAACTGCTCCGATACTCGTTTGAACAGCTCCTGGATGGCGGTAGTGTTGCCCACGAAGGTGGAGGACATCTTGAGGCCGCGGGGTGGGATGTCGCACACGGCCGTCTTCAGGTTGTTGGGGATCCACTCGACAAAGTAGCTGCTGTTCTTGTTCTGCACGTTGAGCATCTGCTCGTCCACCTCCTTCATGGACATGCGGCCGCGGAAGATGGCCGCTACCGTCAGGTACCTGCAGAAGGGGAGGGTGTCGGGGAGGGAGGCGGTGGGAACGGGGGTGACTCGCGAGGGGTCCGGGGGTCGCACCTGCCGTGACGCGGGTCACAGGCGCACATCATGTTCTTGGCATCGAACATCTGCTGGGTGAGCTCGGGCACGGTGAGCGCGCGGTACTGTTGGCTGCCGCGGGACGTGAGCGGAGCAAAGCCGGGCATGAAGAAGTGCAATCTGAAAGAGGAGTCACGGCGTCAGAGCGGTCTTTCCTGGGAGGGGGTGAGGGGAGGGGGAGGAGAG
>NW_026267230.1:397643-399029 GCF_000697945.3 Frankliniella occidentalis
TATAAATGTGTACTTAAAGGTAAACAATATTAGAGGTTAGGAAACATATTGAAGACGACAGGTAAACGAACGATTGGGTGATTCAGACGCTTACCTTCATTGTTAACGACACGAGGACTTGTATCAGATTTTTTCACAATCTTGACAGACGAAGTCTCCTTTTTGGCAAGAAATTCCTCTTGTTGTTTCAAAAGATCCTCATCCGTTTCTCCACGTCCAGGCCGGCGAGGGACTGACATATTCTTCAAGAGAGAGCAGAAAACTTACGAACGAGTCGAGATTTAGTCACCTATATCCTCAGCGGTTGACATTCATAAGAACAGCGATGAAAACCCGAAAAAACAGGCAACAGGCGCCGCGAGATCTTGAGAGGCTTTTCAAAACAAACCGCTTGCCAGAAGACAACCACAACACAAAGGTGCTGACAGGTGGTGCCACCTACCGGCGCTGGCGCGCATCTCCATCCGCTATGGGCGGTCGCCACTGCGCGCGAAGGTTTGGAAGGGGTCGCGAAGGAGGTTGCGAGTGCCCACGAGGAGCGCCCAACGCTGAGTCGATTAGAAGCGGTCATCCAATGTCGTCGGTCTCGTCGATCCTTATGGCTACTGCCACATACCCGTTCGGACTCTACTCGACACCCGATACAGGGGCAGGCAGCCCGCGCTGCAGCGCCACATAGCAGGCGAGGCGCGGCCTCCGATTCCAGATGCACCCAGATGCGCCCAGATGCACTCAGGTGCGCCAGGCCGCAACCGGTTCGGCTCCCCGCGTTCCGCCGGCCGCGGCGGCGGTCCCTTTGCGCTTATCACTACTCAAGCCTTGTTCGCCGATGGGCCACAAATCACATTTACCTGCTTGAGAGCCACTGTCTGACGCGAGCGAGGCGGGGCGGGGTGAGGTGAGGCGGGGCGGCCGGCGCCGCGGGGCGCCGCTGCAGCCTAGCGTGCACCTTGCTACCCGGCGTGCCGTGCAACGTGTGAGGTTCGCGCTACCGCCGGGACCGCCGCCCTGCATTCTTTCTGATATTCTGATAATTCAACGTAATGGATTCCCCCCTCTCCCTCTCAGGCCCCCTCTCGCAGCCTTCCCCTGCCCGCTTCCGCCCGATAGAGAGCCCGACTGCCCGCTGCAAAAGTGCGCGGTGGCGAGGCCGATACGAAAGGAGCCCATCGAGTATGAGTGCGAGTGAGATGGGAGATGTCGGACCGTTCGTCGCGCCGCCCAAAGGCTCCGATGGGGATGTGCGGCAGCCTCATTAAGCATCCAACGTTTATATCGAGTGCATTACAGGCGGTCCATGTCCGTGTGTACTTACACGGGCCCGGCGTCCAGGACCCGCGCCCCGCCCCGCCGTTTTTCAACAAACACATATTTATTTATTGTATT
>NW_026267230.1:400375-404447 GCF_000697945.3 Frankliniella occidentalis
ATGCTTACTTCAAGTTCCAACCGGGCTCGATCAATTCAAGTGCATTTGGCGCTTGTATCAAGTAAAATGCACTTGGATCAAGTTTAGGCTTTTCTGGGTGTGCTTTTTTGAAGAAATTTTTGCTTTTAATCAAAATATTCTTCTTTGTTTTAAGCGAAAGGAATTCTTTAAGTGAAGTGCAATGCCAAATATTCGATACCGTCATCTGGGGCTACTTTGGCCCTGCGGGGTGACATTGCCCAGGGCCTAAAATTGTGTTTAAAATGCTATGACGGTGCTGCAGGATTCACTATAGCTTGAGGTGAATTTACAGTTAGCTACAGTGAACCCTGCAGCACCGTATCAGTATTTTAAACACAATTTAAGGCCCTGGGCAAAGTCACCCCGCAGGGCCAAAGTAGCCCCAGATGACGGTAGATCTTTTTCATTTCAATTTTTTGATGTGCACAAAGATAATATATTTTCGACGGGCCGTTGCCTTTGCCCCGGATTCCCGCCAGAAGGCGAGGGAAGTCCGCGCGCTTCTCGTCCAGTCGGCTACATTACGGCCCGTCGGCAAGGCATTTAAAACGGCGCGCCGGTCGGGTCACCATCGTGAGACTTACGCGCCGCGGAGATATGGAGGCGAAGCCAGGCGAAGCGAGCCCAGATCGCGACCCGAGCCGTCGCTGAGCCGTCGCTGAGACGGGACGGCCCTGCGGACTGCGGACGCCGCGAGGTTCACACGCACCATGCGCACCGCGACCGCCTCTGCAGAGCGGCCCGCCCCGCCCCGCCAGTATAAACTTTACAGTGGCCAATTAAACGTGTTGAGCTCTGGACAACATACGTGAGCGTGATGAGGACGAGCCTCATCTTTTACTTCTTTACAAGCGTGACCTTCAGAGAAAAAGCCCAGGCCGGGTCGGGTCGGAGCGTCCGCGCGGTCCGCGCATCGGCGGAGAGGAGGAGGGGAGGGGGGATCTTACAGGGGCAGCGGAGGGCAGAGGATCCCGATGGCTTCTACTCATCCCCATATAACGTACCCGCTTTACTGACCCCGAATAAAAAAAGCTCGCAGCAAAGCAGCGCCGCTCTTCTCTGCTGTTCTGCACGGCTCCGACCCGACCCGCTCGCCATTAGCTGCAGTATTTAAATGGTTCGGCCGTCGCCGCCCGCCCCGGAGCAGCCAACCTCCGCCGAGTAAACTCATTCGGTCGTGCATCCGGTGCAGAGCCGCGGCTTATTTCGGGCTGAAAACGGTTCTGCGCCGTCGCGGCGAATAAGGCAGCTCGCGGTTACTCATCTTCAGGCCAGCAGTCGCCTCCCCCTCCCCTCCTCTCTTTCTCGCTCGCCAACCCCCCTTCCCCCTCCACAAAAAATCTTCCCACCTGACCTCTGACCTGCTGACTACCCACCCTAAACTCCTAACCCCAAACCCCTAACCAGGAGGCCGCCTGCGAATCTCAGGGTAGGCCACCCGCCCAGGACGTCTGCCCACGACTGCCTACCTACCAGGCGCTTTCTTCAACCGTCGAACAAGACTTCTCCGGATCCCCCCTAAAAGCTCCCATAATCTAATTTTTTTTAAAAATCCTGCGCCATGAAGGACAGAAACACACCTAAACTGCATACGATACGGAGTAAATTGTGCTCGGATGGTTCTCTGACTTCCCCGAACATAACGATTGCGGTCGAGTGGGCCACCCGCCCAAACGCGTGCATGCGGTACTGTACCACACCACTACACAGCCGCACCTGGAGCACCACCTGCAGGTGCGCGCCCGCCCTGCCCTCCGTGCCCTCTGCCCAGGTCGTGCTTCATAGGGCCAGGAACATTTCACACCTGCAGGTGCGTCGCACCCGCGACGCGATCGCGGCACTTTCTCGTTATATAGCTACGCCGGTGGTTTCCTCGAGTGCCGCCGACCGACACCGACAACGACTGGTCGTCAGGTCCAGGTGTGCCAACTGCCAACCACACCGCGTCGGGTCGGGAGCGAGAATAATCGTTCCGATGTTCGATCACTGTATCATTTTGCATAAACGCCCCGGCCTTTCCAACGAAACAACACGCGAAAAAAATAAAAATAAACACGGAAAACGGGCGCGCGGTAGCAGCGAGCCAGTCAGAGGGGGTCGCTCTCCAATTTATTATCGCGAGAGGCATTGTGACGTCCGGTCGGGTCGGGCGCGCTCAGATCTGGGGCCAGATCCACACGCCCGCTCCGCCTTTTAGTTTTTATCAATGACCCGCACCCGGCTCCCGCGGCATCATACCCGGGCGCGTTTTACTGAATGTAGCACACGCTGCTGTTGCGCCCGCCGGGCTAGACTGGCGAATAATAAATAGATCAAAGAGTCAAAGGATAGGAGAGCAGGGAAAAAACGAGAGACAAGCGGAGTCCCGTGCGCGCGGCGCGCTACCGCCTTTGAGGCGATCCGCGTCCGCGGGCCGATTCGATCCGATAAAGGCGCAGCCGTTAGCCGCGGCTGGGGGCGGCGGGGGGCGGCCTGGTGCGGCACTTCACGGCATCGCGGCGGCCAGCCGTATAATTAGACTCCTGAAAATGCGACTGACTGCGGCGGTGGCGAGGCGGAGCCGCGACGCAGCGGGGTAAGGCGCCCGGTGCCGGGGCGCGGCGGGGCGGGGCGGAGGCACCGGTGATAATTACAGGCAGTTTGGAAGAGTTTACCGCCCGGGGGCGCAGGGCTGCGCAGGGCTGCGAGAGGCCTTTGGAGATCCGCCCCACCCTCATGGCTTGGGCCGCCCCGCCCCGCCCCACCCGGCCGACTGGCTTGGGCCACCACCGGCCGCCACCTTCTCCTGCACGGCTCGCGCCGGGACCATGAGTCATTGAGTCATACAAGAGGCGCTACTGGGCGTCTATGTGCCCCGTCTGCCTGTACCCATTTACCCCTGCCTCCCGCCCGCCTTCCGGGGCTGCGGCTTAATGGCGACGCATTGGCGCCGTGGACGACTTCGTAGACAACTAATCCGGCGCCAGATTTGTTTTATATCAGCCTCCTTCGCGCGCCCGCGCCCGCACATACACACACACACACACACACACACACCCTTTGTGTGTGCGCGTCGGGTGTCACTAACTCCTTCCCGCTGCGATGCCTCAACATAAAGTCCCAGCTTAATGTCACCTCGCGCTCTACAATCATCATCACCATTATTCTCTCTGCCTCCTCCTGGTGGGTGATGCCCCCCCCCCCCTTGCTCGCCACCACACGGCTACTGGACTTGACCCGCACCGCCCCGCCCCGCCCCTCCCCGCCCACATGCGCAGCGGCGGCGCGTAAGGCACTAATGCGGTCTCCGTTGCCGTCACCCCCCCCCCCCCCCCCCCCCTTCCTCAAATCCGGCCCTGCTGCCCGGAGCTTAGCACTTGCACGCCTAATGGGGGCGTGCCTGCCCGCGCCGCGCGTGAGAAAACACCGGCCGGCCGGGCAGGAGGAGAATGAGGAGGAAGAGAAGGAGGGAGAGGAGGAGGACGGCCACTGAAGAAGCTGGCCTGCTCCTCGCGACGCTGTTCCAGGTTGTTCCTGTTGATGTCGTTGTCGCCGGCCGGGTCACTCCTCCGGTTGTCCAGCCACCTCGGCTCCAGCAGCCCGGCTATATAGCCGCGGCTCGGGGCGGAAGCGACTCGACGTTGACATATATTCTCCAGTCGTCCCCCCTCCTTCCCGACACTGCTGGAACAACTGCCCCTGCGCGCCCACTTCTCACTTATCTGGCGGCGCCTCTCCTCCCCGTGTGAGTGTGTGAGTGTGTGTGTGTGTGTGTGTGTGTGTGTGTGTGTGTGTGTGTGTGTGTTCGGCTCCTGGACACTCCGTTTGTGTCCACCGCGG
This sequence comes from Frankliniella occidentalis, assembly GCF_000697945.3. Classification (NCBI taxonomy): domain Eukaryota; kingdom Metazoa; phylum Arthropoda; class Insecta; order Thysanoptera; family Thripidae; genus Frankliniella; species Frankliniella occidentalis. Next base: position 404,216 of record NW_026267230.1, read on the forward strand.
GGGAGCGCCGCCCCGTCCAAGCCGCTTCCACTTCCCAGGAGGACGCAGCTCGGCGTTCGGCGTCCTTTTCAGGTCCCCCTCGAGTGTGGGACAGTATTGCGGCGCGTAGGCGGCGGCCGAGCCTGGCGACTGGCGTCACTGTTAGAAAAAACCACGGAAAAAACACAGAAAAACTATGGTCAATTTTTTGCCCAGAACGTCCGTCCAAATCTGTGCTGAAACCACAGAGACG
>NW_026267230.1:411157-414394 GCF_000697945.3 Frankliniella occidentalis
GGCTGGCAGCACCGGCAGCAGCAGCAGCGCCACCACCACACTCCCCGCCCGCCGGGCTGACATGCTGCGAGTGACGTGTGTCTGTCTAACCCCTCGATGCTGCTGCTATTGGCAGCTTCGGCTCCGCGCTGCTTTCGCTGCTGCCTGAAGCTGCTGGAGCCCCTTACCCCATCGGCGGCGACTGGACTTGGACGTGACGGGTCGACGCGCAGCTGCAGCGCCGCGCCGCGGCCACGACCACGACGACGTTGTTCACCGCGGCTTTAATTTCATTACCGAGAACCTCCTCTCCGCCTCCTCCTCCTCCCCCGCCGCACCGCACGCCCCCCACGCGATACAAAGTGTATCGTTATTGCTGCGCGTCTCGAGGGAAACAAATTGGAGCGAGCAACATCAGCAGCCAGGGGAGTTTGAGTTTAGCAAGTCTGATGCGCGCCGCCTGCCTGCTTGACTACCTGGTGGCGGTGGTGGCAGTCGCGGTGGCGGTCGCGGTAGCAGTGGTGGTGGCGGTTGTGGTGGTAGTGCTGGTGGTTAGCCTAGAGCAGCCCGCCGGTCCTCCCGATCCGGTCCTGGAGGGACTTCCCTTCCCCACCAAGGAGGAGGAGGACGAGCTGCCACAACTCACAGGGAAACAGAAGGACTCTGTCAGCGGAGGCCGCTAAGTCAGCGACAGCTGCGGCGGCGTCTCACTGCGCTCCACTCCCACTCTGTCCGCTGCACCAGACCCGAGACCAGACCGTGGACAGACTGCACGGCGTGCGCACGTGCGTGCGGGTTGCCTACTCGCTCGGGCGGTGACGGCTGAGCTCCCATGTCAGCCGGGCGAGCCGTGTGGGACCCGCGAGCGCGCCGGCCCGGGGTGGTAGGGAGATGCTAACAGTAAGTAGTTGCCCATCCGCGGGGAGCCACGCGGAAATGCGAGGCCACTGCTTGCAAATGAAACTGAACGCGTCCAGGAGGAGGCTCTGGAGAATTCAAGTGTCCTCGTCTCCAGCTCCACCGCCGGTGTGTGTGTGTGTGTATGTGTGTGTGCAGAAAGAGAGAGGGGGGAGAGAGAGAGACAGAGAGGAGAGAGGTGGCGGCCAACATGCCCTCCAGTGCGGTAATGCAGGTAATGCGCGAGGCGCGAGCGATGAAATGTGGTGATGCTCGCGCCCGCCACCACCGCGCCCTGCCAGCCTCCTGGTGTGTGCGCGCGTGTGTGTGCGTGTGTGTGTGCGGCTGCCGCAGCCTGGTCTTAACCTCGCAACCGCAAGGAGCAAAGCGACGACGACGCGACAGCCGGTGAGCATACACAACACACATACACACACACACACACACACTGTTACACATACACACCAACACACACACACAAGCGAGCGCGCGTCCTGGTCACTCCCCTTACCTCTCAGCCGGATTCTTCGGCAGCGCTAATGGACGGTAATATACTGACTAGACCAGCAGGACGAGGGCGTGGTGTGGGGAGAGGAGGTGCGGCGGCGGGGGCAGGGAAGGCCGGCGCATGCATGCATCCATCGGGTGGTCGTCGGGGACACCCAGCAGCAACACCAACACCACACCACCCCCCTCGCCCCCTTACAAGCAACACACACACACACACACACACACGGCGCGCATGCGCACTGCTCCATCGGCTCACTCGCGCCGCCAGCGATTAATTGCAATTGCCGTGAAGGTGGAATAAAAAGGACAGCGGGGCGGTTCTGCTTGCGCTCTCCTCTGCGCCTCCTCCGGACCGGGTACTTGCGGTGGTACCCGGTGGTACCTGGTGGTACCTGAACCCGCGGCGGCACGGCGGCGGCGGCCTCCAAAGTCAACCATTACTCCTGGAACACGACTCACCAAGGGGCGCTCATCACCATCAACGTCACCATGGCCTTGGTCACGGTCAGCATCATGTCATCGAGCTCTTACAAAACAAAACAAAAAAAGATATGGGGGAATAATGTCGCCGCCTGAGCGTTATCGGTCAGGGCGCGGCGCACGGTGAGAGATGGGGGGGGGGGGAGGACATCCGACGGAGGACGGAGGTGTGAAGAGTGGACATCGGGAAGAATGGAGCGGAGGAGGCGAAGGGGGAGGGGAGTGTGGAGCGGCGCGACAAAAGAGCAGCAGCGTGGCAACAACCCTCACGTCATGGCGAGGTAGAAGGGCATCGGAAGAAGGTACAAATAAAAATGTGCTACGAACTTCAAATGTATTTGTAAAAAAAAAATAATACAACCAAAACAATAAACACTATAAACATTGTGGCAGGAGAAGAAGACGAACCACGGTTGCGGCTGGGTTTCCTATCCCCGCTGCCAAACGCTCCTTATGGCCCCGTGTGAGTAGGCAACGTGTCAGCACGCGTGCATGCGGTGCAGTATAAAAGAAAATACGAGGCGTGAGTCAGCCACCTGGTGCAGGGAAGGCTTAGAGAAGGTTAGGCAAGCCCGCCTGCACGGCTGCGTGCAGTATAGTATAACGATGCGAGATCTTTGGGGTCTGTGGCCCACCCTCCTGAACCTGCGTGGAGGAGGGAGGCATCGATGGATAGCCCAGCTGGGTGGGAGAAAATATAGTAAAACTGCGTTAGGTGAGAGGAAGAGAGAGAGGGAGAGAAAGAGAGAGGGAGTGCCGTGTCGCTCGGCCGCTCCCCACACCAACCGTCTGTCACCGGGCCGTGGGCTCGGCGGCGGCACGACCTGCCTGATCAAGGGGTTGTGTGCCGAACCGGACAACAAAGCCCCGAGCCGTGATGAAGGGGCGGGCGGAGGGGGGGGGGCGTATCGTGTGTGATTGCAGAATTCCTGCCGGCCTGGCCCCCTTTACCAGCCGCAGCGCGGCAGCTCTTGTAAATGCGACCCCCCCCCCTCTCCCCCACCTGCGTTTGTCGGTGACCGTTCCGAGGCGCGCCCGCAAGATCACACAATTCATGCATACTTCACATTCACAGGTGAGTCGGACCGGCCTCGGCCGGTTCGGTACCCATACCCGACCCCGCTCACCCGCACAGATCAGCCGCGGGCAGCGCGCGGCCACGTCCCGGGAACGGACGAGCGGACATCGGTGCTGGGCCGCGCTGGACTACAAGAGAATGCCACGGATTTCTATTTATTCAAGGCGCGCTGCGCGCTCTGCGGCGGTGTCGAGTCGCGCAAGAGCATCGGCGGGTCGGGTCGGGTCGCGGGCAGGCGGCGGTGTCACCACCTCGACGTGCGGGTCATATTTACTCGCGGCCGCACACACCTG
>NW_026267230.1:414444-421751 GCF_000697945.3 Frankliniella occidentalis
TTACAGATGGGTCCACACCCCTTGAATGACAGACTATTTATATGACGGAAGCAATCCGTACGATTCTGTTCTGTTTTTTCTGTGATTTTGAAGCACAGACTTCTGTGTTCACAAAATAACTGAAAATTTCTGTAACAGAAGCAATCCGTACACCTCTGTTGGGAATTTTTCTGTGGTTGTCTGTGGTTTTTCCACAGATTTTTTAACAGTGGTTGTCGCCTCGGCGGGTTTGCTTTTCCAGTTTTCACAGTTTGTCGGTCGGAACCAAGATCGCGTCGTCATATTATTGGTTCGCCCCCCGTCCCACCTCGCCCCGCACCATGGCCCACTGCCAGGAAAAAGTCCTACAAAACGCCGTCGGTTTGAAGTAAAACACGGCCAGGGCACGCCACGCTGCGCCACGGGCCGAAATGCTGCCCGGCAAAAGTCACGCAATGGGCGAAGCACGAATTCGCCCTCGTTTATTTCTTCTTCTTCTCTTCTTTCTCCGGCAACTGAAGCAGCAGCCCGGTCAGGTCGCTCGGTCAGCGTGGTGCCGCGGGGACCCCGTCGGCGGTGCCATGAGAAAGCAGCAAGCAAGCCCAAGCACTCTGCAAAGAGCCCGAGAAAGCCGCGGAGTCGCGGTAGCAGCAGCAGTAACCGCCCCCCGGCTGGCGACACGCCGCCGCCGCCGCCTGCACCTGGGTGAGGAGCCCCGGCGCATTTTGAGAGAGAAAACGCGAGCGTGAGTTGGTGGCTGAAGCCCACGTGAGAAAAGAAAAAATGAAGTAGAAAGAACGGAAGGAGTTGCTCTGAGAGAGATTACTGCACGGCGGCGACGGCGTGGCACTGCTGCTGCCGCCGCCGCGACGCGGACGATCATCGCCGTTGATCGGTTTTCATTTTCGTCCCTCAGAAAGCAACGAAAAGACCCTCGGACGACCGCGTCGTTTTTTTCCGCCGCAGTGCGTGACAAACCGGACGACTGCAGTGACCGCAGGACACCGCAGGAAGACGCCGCAGAGAGGGCTCTGGGTGGCGAGGGATCAGATCGACCACGGAGACAGAGGTAGAGGTGTTATAATGCTGGAGACCGTCCCAGCACCCAGCCAATACCAGTAGCTCTGCTATGTGGTGCGTCAAGTTACATGAGGTTCAAGCGGGACCACATTAAAGACGAAAGACATGTTTCAAAAATTCGATAAACTTCGGAGGTTTTTCCAGGATTGTTCCCCAAAGATAGGATGCCCGCGTTCAATTCTCCCCACGACGCGGCCCACGGCTCGCCCCACCCCGCCCCTGCCCCGCCCCGCCACAGGACGACGAGGCCCGTCCTAATCTACGCGGGGCATCGCAGGCCAGACCAGGCTTGGCCGGCCGACAGACAAGGTGTGAACGGTAGCCCCACAGCGAGGGCGTGGCGGGGCGGGGCCGGGCGGGGCGCACATTTTGCTGTAGTTGAGCGTTGCCTCTTATTATTTCGTTCCCCCTCGGCGCCCCGCTGGCCCGCTGCAGGACCGCTGCAGGACCGCTGCTGGGGGAGGGCGGAGGCTCCTCGTGCGTGGAGGTGAAGAGGACCCGGACGCCCGGACGGAGGAGGAAGAATGGTGGCGCGGGGGCGCGGGCCGCGGCTGCTGCGGGAGGCGGTACAGGACGGTACCGTAGTGCGCACTTCCTGGTGGGGCTTATCGCGGGGGCACATCGTCTCTGTCGCCATGCTCGTCATCGGGGTCCTCATCACGCTCCTCGTTCGTAGTCGGGGTCCTGGCCAACCCCCAGGGACCCCCCCCCTCACCCCCTCCTCAATCTCTCTGCGTGCCCCTTCATAATGTCATTTTCCAAAATCTTTCATTCCGGGGCTGCTGGAGCGGTGGCAACAGTAGCAGTCATTTCTTCATTTCTCGCTTCCACTATAGCTGTTTTCTTTCCCTCCCCCCTTTTTTTTCCTACCCTTTTCTTGCCCTTTTTGTTTGTGGCTCGCCGTGCGTTCGGGGCCCAAGTGCTTCATGATTGCTGCTGTCAGAAGGAACAACGGCGACAGGCGCGAAGGCATTGTGCAGCCCGCGCGGGGCGTGGCGGGGCGTGGCGGGGCGGGGCCAGAGTCGCTACCGACCTGACGAAGTGCGGGGCGTGTTGTGGCGGGGCGGGCGGGGCGGAGGCATTGCTGTCTCGGGACATTGCCACGTAATTGCTAATAGAAGTCTAGGGGCAGTCGTAGCGGGCAGGAGCAAGCGCCGGGCTGAGGCGTGGCGGGGCGTGGCGGGGCGTGGCGGGGCGTGGCGGTGTGTGGCGGGGCGGGGCGGCCAGGTGAAGCCGCTACCGACATGGTACAGCAGCGGCGCGGGGGAGGGCAAGTCCACGTCACGTTGTGTTCGCACCACGCTACGCCACGCCTCGGTCTTCTCATCCTGCTCCTTCTATTATTCGCGTTGAATCTCCTCTCCTCGTGGGTTTTGGGCGTTTACCTCCGGCGTGCCTCCGACGATGGGATGAGATGCCTGACTCGGGATAAAGTGTCATCATCAACACCATTATCATCACCATCGCCTCGCCTTCAGGGCTTCAGCAGCGGCCAGCAGTGCTGCAGCAGATCGAGGTGGGGTCTACGGTAAAGTCCTGCCTACGGTCTTCGTCTCGTCTCTTCGTCCATACGCTGCTGGCAGATAGTGGACGGGGTTCTGATCCAGGCTCGCAGCAGGACCACCCGCGGACGATTATTTCGGACGCAAAAAATAAAAACCAACAACAACACACTTTCCGCTTTAATCCTGTCGATTCCTCTCCTGCCTTGGGCGGGATTATGGGAAACACGAGCCGGGACGGAAGGCTGACGGGCCACCTCGGCGATATGCGACACACAAAAGCAGATCCAGCCATTTTCCCTTTGCGACGGCGAGATGTAATAAATTATTTCGGCAAACCTCGAGGACCAACGTCCATTTCCGAAATAAGGAGTTAAAGTAAAATTATCCCACAAAGAATACATTTGCATCACAGGTGCGGTATCTTTCAGAGTTGTACGATTGCTTTCCACCTTTTTTTTTTCAAACCTAAAGAACGATTTTTTAAATTCTGAGCGAACGGGACCATAAGGCACCACGGTGAGCGACGGTAGGCAAGCCCGCCCGCACGCCTGCATGCGGTACAGTCTGAGCAAAGTGGGGAAGGAACCTACCTGGACATTTACTCGTATACGTGCATTTATGCGTGGTAGTCCATCCATAGACCCCTTCATTACTTTGCTTACACTGTACCACATGCAGAGCTTGCCTCTGCTACCGTCGCTCGCCACGGAGCCTTATGGCACTTTGCGAGTAGGTTAACACGCCTTGGCGTGGACTCTGAAGCTACTTGAGCTGGACGAAAAACTAGAGGCGAAGCTGTGTGACCTGGTCGGGGGGACTGTCTATTTCTTAGCTTTTTAGTTCAGCTAATTTTTTCGGTCACTGAACTAAAAGGCTTATTCCATATCGCTCAGCCAATAAATTTTCATGGTCAACCGTCACACAGTGGGGAGCGGGGAGGGCAGGGGAGAAGATAAGAACAATGTTGCTGAATGTGCACTTGTGATTCGTTTGACGATCACATACTCCTCATCATCTCTGTTTTTCCTGCTCAGTTGAGAGCACGGTCGGTCCATAGTCTTCCATGTTACTATAAATATAACACTGTTCTGAACTTTGCATCAGTGTCACCCCAGTTTTCAAGAAAGTCGGACGTACTACATCGAGCGCTGCAGCCAAATACGGTGTGCCTACAGAAATAATACGGTACTTATAGTCTGGACCGAGGGGTTAAGATCTCAGGGAATCATGTGTACACCTGCCTGGGAATCATCAGGATTAAAATTAATCGAAATCAATAGAAATCGCTTAAACTAAGCGGGCAACTATAGTAGAACTGGTACAAATTGTGGTTGTGTACTGTATCTATTATTTCTCTCTATTGTGCTTTCTCCCTCTCGATTTTTCTCTATACCAGGTGGTTGATAAACCCCGCTCACTTCTGTAGTTATGCTGTACCGCAACGCACGAGTGCGGGCGGGCTTGCCTATCGCCCCTATCCACGGCGCCTTACGGCTCGAAGGAGTACGCGACCCCACCGCACGTAGGCATGAGGTACAGCATCTACAGAAGTGAGCGGGGTTTAACAGCCACCTGATATATCTTTTTGTGCTGTTGGGTTTTGACATCAAAGCTGGTAAAGAAAGTGCAGATTTTTTTTCTAACAATTGCATTTGGTCTACCACCGTCAACTCTTTTTTCTTTGCAGCACTACACGACGATTTAACACGGCGGCTCGGCAAGCTGTTAAACTGAAGATGGGCCTACGAATCAATAGTTCCCTGGGAATAGTCGTGTTCTGTCTGATCGGCTCTTCCTGGGGGTGGGAAAGATTCGAAGATATGGTTAAGTATCCGGGCGATCAAATAGCCTGCAGATTTTGGGGCTTGCAGACTCACTGGATGCTCGCGACTGAAACGAAGAATTGGGTAATAAACATTTTGCCAAAAGCAGGAGCTAGAAAGGGCAATCCGTCCCAAGTTGATGAAATGCATTATTCGAGCATTTCCGGAGTCAACTTTGATATGTGTTATAATTGGGGGCCAGGTCCACAGGGTGCCAATGCTGTAACCAGAGCAAGGCAGCATGTAAATGAAGATGTGTATTACCACGTGCTTACCTGTAACTGTGAACACTACGTGAAATACTGGGCTGGAGCAGACTATAACTTCAATCAATCAGGGTCCAGGGCATCGAAATGGTGCTCATTCTTTTCTTGGAAAATGCCAGCGATTGAAACCGCAGTCGAATACAATGTGGTTTCTCTTTGAAAATTAATTTAAATGTTGTTTTCATAGCTATTAAGAATATTGTAGTGAAACACCTGGTAACATCATACATGACAAACTGTAAACTGATAAAATTAAAGTGATTTATGTAAAAATTCTATCTCATCGCAAAAATCATATTTTGAAAAACTTAAAAGTTTGCCTTGAAGTTCGGTATATACACCCTGAAAACTATGCTCGTAGATTTTCCATGGACTTTTACATTTGTGGAGAGGGCACCCTAGAACAAGACACACAGGTCTCAAATTCGCATCGCCTGCTTTCATGACCCGTTCCTTGACGACACTTTTTCTTGAGAAACAAAATACCAATCTTGGAACCTCTTGCTGCTAATCTTCCCAGTAAACGCTCACACTCATGTCAGCCGAGACGGCGAGGCGGGGCCGATATTGGCGTGCCGATGGCGTGCCGGCCTGCTGCTGGCCTGGATCTCCTGGATGCGCTGGATGGGACGAGGAGCTGCTCCGTGGAGCTGCTCGGTGGAGCTGCTCCTTACCATCCCGCCTCGGCCGCTTGACGTTTGCTGGACGCGCAACGAGGTGTTTATGCCTCGTAAAAGGCTCTGCTGCCCGACCTGGACGCTGGACCGGCCTGCATGGTCTTCCCCGCCCGGCCGGTGCATCCCCGCGGCGAGGCAGGGCTGCCAGTGCCGCCAACGTGACCGGCCGACGGCGCAGTACGGCCACAGACACACCCACAGCCATGTTGAAAGCGGCCAGAGTCACAGCAACAGTCAACTTCCACATAGAGAACCTGCATTATTATACATGTATAATCAGGTTGCTGTAGCAACTAACTATTGACTCTGACAACTAATTCTTAGGTGCCACTGCGAATTTCCTGATTATCCCAAAATTAGCCAATGTATTAGTTCTGACGACTATTTTGTTTCTCCCTGATGATGATATACTCGCTAGAGGCTTAACAATAGTCAAGGCAACTCTCGCGCCAACCGAGTTGTGCCCGGGCGCCCGGGCGAGGGTTGGGATCAGGTGGGGGGGGACCGGTGCCGGCGGGACCCCCTGCGTACAGCCCCTCTCCCTCGAGGTCCTGGCGCGGGTGTGATCCGATACCGCTCGGCCCGCACGCCCCGCACCGCCCTGGACCGCCTGCGTCACCAGATACCCCCCCTCTCCCTCCCCTCCGGCCTTGTCGGCGACCCTCATCGAGTTACTACACGTCATTCGGCGGTTCGGGAGCACGGTGGAGAGGCCAGGGGGGAAGCGGACGACAGGATGCAGGATTTTACTCACGATTGACCAGGACTGCTGGGGCAACGGAGGGGAGGATGTCGAGACGTCGCCGCAAATTCAATGCCGCCGTCTCTTCTTCTCCGTCTCTCCCCCCTCTCCCATCTCTGCCTTCCGATTTGCCCGCGCAGCTGAGACGGGGATTTTATTCACCTCTCTTTTACTTTATTTCCCCCTGCTTTATCGCTAGCAGCTCTAGTAGCCCCTCCCCGCCCCTGTGCACCTGTGCGCCCGGGTACTTCCTCACCGGCGAGGAGTCGCCCGGGACGGGAGAGAAAGAGAGAGAGGGGGGGTGGGACAGCAGAGGAGAGAGAGGGAGAGAAAGAGGGAGAGAGAAGAGGTGGGCAGCGACCAGGAGCACCAAAAGAAGGAAAGAGACAGCGCCTGACGCGATGAAATTCCAGGATAGCGTAATTGATTTTATTGATGCCCGTCCGAGAGCCCAGAGCAGGATCATCGGCTCCGAGCTACTCGGCCAGGACCCACTCGGCGGGTCGCCCCCAACCCCCCCCCCCTCTCTCTCTCCCTCTCCCTTGGCTTCTCCTCTCTCTCAAGCAGGCGCCGCCACTGCTACCGCTGTCCTCAGCAGGGCACCGTGCGCGACGAGCGGCCACCACATTCGGATAACAGCGACACAACAGCAGGATGGCCCGGGCGGCGTGCGGTCCCCGCCGCCATCGCAGCTACGTCGGGAAAACTGATAACACTCAACATATATCAGCAAAAGCAAAATACGGCCACCCCGGCGAGGCTCGAACAGATGGGACCCTACGCGGGTCATTATCACACGCGCAGGACGCCACTGTTGTTGCCACGCCACACCGGCAGCTGCGCGGCAGAAGCGACTTGCTGCAGCTGCATCCGCGCGCACGACGTACGCGGACGAGAAGAGGAGGGTTTTATTCCCAACAGGAACACATATACGCAGTTTGCCAGTCATAAAAGGGGGCACGTAAAGCAAAGCCGCTGCAGCTAGCAGTCGTCCTGGCCGCCCCGCCCGGCCCACCGCGCGCCGCCTGCCGGCCGGCCTTCCCTCCTGCCCTGCGCGCCGCGCGCTCCGCCGCGGACCGGGGCGGGGACGAGACGAGACGCCCATAGAGCTGCACGCCGCCCCGCCCCGCCACTCTGTGCCTCATAAAAGTATTCCGCGTACCGCCCCGCACTGTGATTGAATGTGGAGGAATGCACGGTATAAATTAGCGGACCTCGAGGTGGCGGGGGGGGGG
>NW_026267230.1:425931-433529 GCF_000697945.3 Frankliniella occidentalis
CCCCTCCACCTCTCGCGACGCCGGCCGGCGGGCAGGTAGGCTGCGGAGCGGCGCTCGACGCTGTTCGGTTCAGTCTTCCCCCGGAGCCGGCGTGGAACGGAGCGTGCCGCCGCCGCACCCCATCTCCTGACCGCGCGCAGTCGACGCCGACGACGCTCAGCTCGACGCCGCGACGCGTAGTGACGCTCGTACGGCGCGACATGTGACAGTGCCCACGTGTGTGTGTGTGAGTGTGTGTGCTTGGCGTAGTGCGCCCTTTACTGCGGATACAGTGCAGCGGATTCAGATTCGCTTCCTTTATGAGGACTCCGGCCGGGATTGCCACCCCTACCAGGATACCGACGACGACCGCCCCAGCCCGTGCCATGCGGCTGGCCCGGGTGGCCGCCGGATAGAACGACGCCGTCGTCGCCAGGACCGCGAGCGGGTCCAGGCTCAGATTCGCCATCCGCAACACGCTCGCGCCCAGCGACGTATACAAGAGGTGAGCGAGCAGCTGGCGCGAAACGAGCCGCGAGTCACATTAGCACGCGCGCAACCCCCGGCACCCCTCGCCAGCCGCAAGGGTGGTCTGGCCGGTGGGAGGGGAGGGGGAGGGGCCACAGCTGAGGGTGGCGGCTGCGTGACGGAGACTAATGAAGTGGACGCACGAGTCCGTTACAGGGGTTGAGAGTCAAACGCGAGCAGCGGTGAGGATGCAACGGCAGAACCACATACACTGTCATTTCAGAAGCCTACCTTGGCTCTACCAGGAGAAGGCGACAAAGGTGCATGCGACAGAAGACAGAGCAACTTAAGTTGCCTAGGCGGGCGCGTTTTTCGTTCTCACCATACATACACCTTTGCTTACAAAAGTTTTCATAACATATGCCTTGTGCCGTGCCTGCTGCCTGTCCTCTAGCAGCAGAAGCTGCTTGTGGCCTGCAAACGCTGCAAACCAGGCGGCTGATTAAAACCTTCTTCTGTAGTTATGCTGTGCCGCATGCAGGCGCGCCTATGGGTTTGCCCATCGCCGCTGACCACGACACCGTACGGCACGGCCGGATAGGCAACCCGCCGACATACCTGCGCGCGGTAAAGTATATCTGCAAAAGTGCGGAGGATTCATCAGCCACCTTGGTACTCCTCGTGCTCTCAATAGGGTATGCGGCAGCTGTGAGTGACAGTTTCAGAGACTGATACAGTACGGTCACCGTGTGTATGTGCCTTCTCCTGGGACACCTTTCAAACGACAGTACAACGATTGCAGTCGTGAAAGTATCAAAAACCTCGTGATGCGGTAACGAGAGCAAAGGGCGCCAGAGCTGTAACGTTTTACCGGATGTCTGTGAGGCCGCGAAACCGCAACCCGGGCAACTCCACTTTAACTGTCTTTTTAGCCGAATCTCGCAGGCACTCTCCTCCTTTCTCTCCGTCGGCCGCTCCGCTCCGCTCGTCCCCTGAGGTCGTCCAAGTCAAGCAAACAGCGGGCCGACTGCTTCTGCACCGCCCTCCTCTCTCTTGATTCCCCGTCCGATACAGCTGAATTCAAACGGCCGGTTTTGATGGAAAAGACTATGCGTTTGAGGCCCGTCGGGGTCGTATAACGATCCCATAAAGGATCGGTCGTCGGGATCACGGCGACGCTAGGAGGCTCTCACGCGCGGGTAAGGAGCCGGGGCAGAGCCAGCCTCGCTCGGCGCCTTCCATAAACACGGCGGACAGACACGAGTAGTAAAACCGTCTGTCGAAATTGAAAATGTCCCCGCGAGGCGTTGTGCCCCGCGCGCTGAGCGGCCGCCACGCCGAGCAGCGAGTACCAGGATTTCTTTTTATTGTTATCATCATCATTACCGTCGTCGTCGATTTGATGAGCCGTAAAACGGGCTGCTGCGCAAGTAGTATCGACCCAAACGGCCTGTAGTTCTGCGCGACACGGCGCGGCTAAAGCGCGAGACTCCGAGGCGCCCCACCCCTAATGACGAGGGCCTCGGCAGGTGCGCGCGGCGCGCTACCCTCGCCGTGTGCGAGAGAGACGACCGCACAGTACGGCACACGCTTACCAGCCGACCAAACTTCACACGATCTTCCATCCCCCTCTCACTCGTTTTTGCCCCCCACCCCTTTCTTTCTCTCTCTACTAGTACTTCTTACGTTAGTCTCCCCCCGTGAGCGAAAGGCGTTTGCTCGCGGCGCGGTTGGTCGGTCGGTCGTGTGATTTCAAGGTTCGCTGCCCCGCGGCCCGGCCCGGCCCGGCCCGCCGGCCCCACGGAGCGCGACCAGCCCCGCGACCCGGAGTGACCTCCCTCGCCCCCCTACCCCCTGGCGCCGCGCTAACAAAATGTCAATGAGCAGAAAGTAGTAACAACGGCGAGCTTTTATCTCCTCCGGATCGCCCCGCCTCGCCTTGGCCTCCGGGCCCTCCGGGCGCGGCGGCGAGCAAAAGGGGCGACAAACGGCAGCGCACGTGAGGATTTTTTTTTATGCATTCTAAAAAGTCGCACCGTATTCTTTCTTTTAAGCCACTCCCACCAAATCGGTCGGGCCGGGTGCTTTTGGCCCCTCACCAAAAGTAGGAGGGCTTTTAGCGCAGCGGCATTCCTCGTGTTTGTGGCCGGTGGGACGTGGCGGGGCGGGGCAGGCCGAACCCAAAAGCAGCAGCAGCAGCAGCGCCAAGTAATGATTGTCAAAAATTATTGGCCGGTTAGGCCTCTGAGGAGGGAGGGGAGGTGAGGCGGGAAGGGGATGCGAGAGATCCACGGGCCGGCCGCCTCCGTGCATCACATGACTGCCTCGTAAAAGGCGACGTGAGACTGTTCGGCACTCTCCGGTGGGCTCGCGGCCGGGCCGGGGCCGGGGCCGGGGCCGGGGCCGGGGCCGGGGCCGGGGCCGGGGCAGGCTCCCAGCTCCCATGGCGCCGCGGGACCGGCGGCCATTACCGGGGCTAAACGCACCATCAGTATGCCGAGGGGATTTGATATGAAAACTCCTCCGACTGCTGCGGTCGGGTCGGGCCGGGCCGGGCCGCGCAGGACCCCCGCTCGGGTGGCGCGGGACCCGCGCCACGCAGGACCCCCCTGCCGACTCGACGACGGCGACGACGACGGCCAGCGCGCGCGCCGCGTCTCGCAGCAGGCTCCCGCTGGAGGCGACGGCGTTCCTCAAAAGTTTTCGTCGCGTCATCTCTCCACCCGGTTGACATCCGAGGCATTCCTATACGTCAGCGCGGAACGCACATCAACAAGCTTGTTTTATTGGAAAGAGTGTTGTGCGTGTGAGAGAGAGAAAATGTGTTTGTGTATGTGTGTGTGTGTGAGAGAGAGAGGGGCGGAGGGCCGGGGGAGGGGCAAAGGCACCACCTGCACGAGGGGGAGGAGGGGGTCACCTCGTCGCCACCTCGCCACCCCGCGGCGGTGCGGAGCGGCGCGCGTCCGCTGCGTCCCGTGTGTGACAAGGCTATAAAAAGGATTAAATAGATTGCCTGGCCAGGGACAGGTGCGCGGGGCGCGGGGCGCGGGGCGGGCGGGCCACCCGTGAGAGCGAGCGAGACCGCGGCGGGCCGCCAGGATCTGGTCTGGATCATCCTCTTCACGGCCGACACTCTACGGCGGAGGTCGGCGATCGCTTCCGTGCGTCAGTGTGCGGCGCACATCGATACATCGATACATCGATCCGGTATCGGTTCCCTATCGATGGGTCGGTCCCCGGCGAGGTCGCGCCTATCGCGTCCCCTCGGCTGGGTGGGCTGCCGGGCACGCCGCCCCGCCTGTCCTCTGTCCCACCCTGCCCTGCTCGGGACCAAAACGGGACCCAAACGAGACCTGTCCGCCGCAGTGGGCGCCGTGACGGAGGCTACCGGACACATGTCTGGTCCTACAGGTCCCCTGGTCGCTGCCGCGGCGTCCTGCCGCCCAAGGACCTCCTCCAGGAGGCCCCCTTCCCCCCGCCCCCCTCCTCACCCCGCCGCTAATAAACACAATCAACACAATGCTTTTGTTTGAAGACGGAAAACCAGAGGGGGACGGACGACTCGGCCTGTGGGTTTCATCGCGGGCCTGTGAGATTCCAATCTCCCCCTTCCTCTCTCTTCCTCCTCCTGGCTCCTCCTGGGCCTCTACCCTCACCGCGTTGCGCCGCCAGGTCGCTTCGCCACAAAAATGCCCACTTTTGTATATATTTTTTATTTTTATTTTTGGAGAGGAGGCAGCAGCAACAGCATGAGGCAGAGATGGGGTAACCGCCCGAGAATATTCGCGGCTCGTTTCGGCGTCCCCGACTTGCGTTGCGGGAGTTGAGGGGCGGGAGGGCCCGTGCCTCCGATCGTGCACTGAAAGCAGCTGCTAGAGACAGATGTGTAGCAGCCCTGGTCTCTCCGCGAGCGGCAGATTCAATGGGCAGTCCGGCGCTAGCTCCTAGGCTGTCAAAGATGGATAATGAGTGTAAGCTAGCCGAAAAATAATCTCAACTTTCAAGCTTTCCATCGGCCTTAACATTTTTGCGAAACGGCCCATACCGGTACAGCCCGAGCGAGATACAGCCCGAGCTGGCGCTCGAGTTTCGCTTCCTCTATGGCTATAGTTCACGCGCGGAGTGAGTAGCATATCTTCCGGTCCGGTACTAAAGCAAACGACCTGATCTTTCATTTCGAACAGAGTTTCCGACGATCCGACGATGCCACTCGCCCTGCGCGCCTCATGACGAATGCACTCTCATTTCTGACGTGTCGGCGACGTGCTCGGGGCTGCTCCTCTAGTCGGAGGCGGGCGGGGCGGGGCGGGGCGGAACGCACACGCAGCAGGACGGTTTCGCGGAATAGCGGGGCACACAGTATCTTCGCGGGCCCCGCGGCGGCAGCAGCAGGGAAGCGCAAACTTACAATCCATTCCCCCTCACTTAATTTTTCATCCCGCAGCGTCCGTTAAGACCACCGTAACTTTCGCGGAGAGCGCAATGCAGCTGCGCTGTTTTTTCTTTATTTCCCCCGTTTCTTTTGCTCTCCGCAGCCTCCTCCGCGCATTCGCACTGCCCCCGCCCGCTCCTCCCCGCCCGCCAGCCTGCGCGCGGCTGTTGAGTTTCCGATCCAACCAGAACCAGATTCCCTAGCTGCTGCGGGCTGCTAATGTGGCTAATAACGAACGGGCACAAAACTCGCTGACCGCGCGGGAGGAGGGAGAGAGGGGGGAAGGGTGGGGAGGAGAGGAAAGGAGAGGGGAAGTCCCGCCGCGGCCGAGGCGTAGAGGGGGGATCTCTCTCGTCGCTGACGTGCGTTGAAATCTCCACATTATATTACAATTTTCCAAGTTTCGACAGCTAATTTTTGTAAAGAAAAGATTTGCAATATTTCCTGCAGCAGGACTGCTCTGCTCGGCGGGCCGCAGCTGCTGTCGAGGAACGCGCAGCGGGGACTTTGCGTGTGAGCGCGAGCGAGAAAGAAAAGGAATGTGTTTTGTGAGGGGGGCGCTGCTGGCCCTGCTCTTTTCATTCCCACTTTTTATTTTCATTTTTATCATCATCATTATTATTCTTATTTTTGACGCGCGCGGAGTCGGCCGGGCCGGCCTGATCTACATGAGTCCGTATCGACGAGCCCTATCGAGTCGGGCCGGGGCTGCAATAATTGTGCGCCCGGGGCCAGGCCGCGCCGCGCCACGCCACGCCACGCCACGCCACGCCACGCCGCGCCACGCCACGCCACGCCACGCCACGCCACGCCGCGCAACGCCACGCCACGCCACGCCACGCCACGCCACGCCACGCCACGCCGCGCCACGCCACGCCACGCCGCGCCACGCCACGCCCAGGGAGAGCTACGGGTACTCCAGATCTAGACTGTTATCTGACGGCGTGCCACCCGCAAGGGGTCCCGCAACGGGTCAGCCCCTTACCCCCGTCGATGTTGCCGCCCCTCTCATATATATTTCTTTCACCCCCGGGTGGGTGTGAGGGGGGCGGTGGGGCTGCCCCTCCCGACCTACATTACCCCAGCCCGGCCAGCGGAGGTAGAGCAGCGCCCAGCGGGGACTCTGACTCTGGCAGGGGCAAGGTGGGCAGGATGAAGAGCGGCCATCGCCCTCCCCGCCCCCGCGCCCCGGGCCCCCGGGGACACGCGTGCGCACCTCCAGACCTGCTCCACGCTCCGCCTCGGCTGATGCTGGGCAACAGGAGGGCCTCTACGACCCCATTTAATTTCACATTCAAATCCAAGATTCCCGCTTGCTCCCCCCCCCTCCACCATCCCGTTCGCGTATCGACCGAGGGCTGCCGCTGCGGCTGACACTGGAGCTAACTGCTCGCCGCGGTTACGCACGCACCAGCTCGCGCACTCGCGCCACTTAGGCCCCCGAGGGTAATTGACGTTGATGGGTCATAGTTGGCGCCAGTTCGCTCAGCGCGTCCAACTAAGCGAGGGTCCCGGGGGTCCCGGCCCACCCCAAGCCCGGGTCGGTGCGGTGCGGCGCCCTCACGTAGGACCCGGAGCAGGCATCAGATCCCCGCCAGCCCCGCCAGTTAGTCTTCGTGACGACTCTCCCGCGAGAATCTGCTGCTCGACCGCCCGCCGTCGTCCCCCCACCCCACCCCTTACCACACAAAACAAAAGAAAACGGCCGACAGACATCATAACAAAAAATATATAGCGAATAGCGAAATAATAATTTTTAAATAAGAAGGAATAATTCTCAAAGCGTCTGCTGGAATGTGTGTGTGTGTGTGTGGTGTGTGTGTGTGTGTGTGTGATATCGCTTTGCGAAATCTCTGTTGGCGCCGCTCCTCGTCTTGCCAAAGAGTAGTGGCAGATCTACTAACTAGTGCACTGGTCGCGTGATCCGCACCGCACCCGCCTTTATCGCCGGGCGGCATGGCATGCTCTGCAGAGCGAGTGAGAGGGAAGCGGGGAGAAATTGAAATTTATTCCCTGTTCTTTTTTTACGGGATAGCTTCAGGTGGGCGCACACTGCCGGGTCCAGCTGGGAACTGGAGTTTACTTTTTTCTTCTTCTTCATTTTTTTCTTAGTAGTTGCGGCGCGTACTAGGACTTCCCTGCTCCTGCTGCGCCATGGCCGCGTGCCCGCAGGCCTGAAGGAACTGGAGCAACAGATACCTTTCTTCTTTTCGTCGCGCCATCATGCTTACTTAGTCCGTTTTTGTTTTGTTTTTTGTTTTTGTTTTTGTAAATGACGAAATGGTGTCAAACGTTGCCGTTGTAGTATATGCTTAAACTTTCTCCTTATGAGGAAAATTTCCCGATTTTTTTTTCAAAATTTTCATGAGCAAAACACTTCTTTTGTTGAAAAATCACGCGATGCGCAGAAAACGAAAACGAAGAAAAAAGAAAATGCTGTTTTTATGTAACATGCGTTACGCATGACACGACAGTCGGGGCCGCTCTCTGCGAGTGATCACGCCCCGGGAGACTTTGCTCCGATGACGTGCGATGAATTTATAGATTTCCCCGCTCATCCGCAGTGAATCAGCAGCAGCAGCGGTCGATACGTAAGGCGGGGCGGTGAGAGTCGTCGTTGGCGTGGCGTGGCGGGGCGTGGCGCCTGAGTACGTTTAACGTCATGGAAGGGCAAATAGCCCCCGGCCGGGACTGGATTTCCTTGCGGCCATAGCGGCGG
>NW_026267230.1:433839-435026 GCF_000697945.3 Frankliniella occidentalis
CCCGCCCCCGTCCATGATCTGCCTCAGTGTGATGCGGTGGCCAGGCCAATAATCCCGACGCCGTGTTTGCCCAGGAGGCCGACGAGGCACATCCCCGGCGCGGCAGTCAGATGATGAGGGATGTCGACGCCTGTCGGGGGATTGACGGCGTGCTAACGGCCCCGGGCCCGGGTCCCGGCCAGTCCGTGGGAAGCAAAGGGGAGCGCACCCGCGGGTCTAGCGCACTGCTGCACGGCGCCCGCGCCGGCACGCAAGCCCGGCGCAAGCGCGCCAGGGAGCCGGAGCTCCGCCGGAGCCGCCGCCGCCGAAGGGAATCCCCGGAGGCCTCCGGGCGGGAGTCCGGGCGACGGTCACCCCACCTCGCGGTGACCAGCTCGAACAACGTCGCCATATCTCTCGCTGCTGAAGCGCTTCGGGGGCTGGGTGTGGCACCGTCTCCGCGCTCCTCTCTTCGTCATCGGGGGTGGTGTTAAACTACCAACGAGAAATGATGAGTGGGACAATATGATCTCTGATTAAACGTCCCGGGCAGTTGTCTTGCAACGACCTTCTGTCTTCTCCCTCTGATTTTCCCGATGACCAACATATTAAAAATCTTGTATGCTCCACTTTAAATTGATAGGTTGGCGCGCGCTTCTCGTCGGCAAGGCGAGCTGACATGCCCATGGTTCAATGCATCTACAGTCATGCTTGTGCCAAATCATTAGATAAGTAAAACGTTTGGCGCCAAATGTATCCAGTATTAATAGCCATGTCGTTGGGCGGCCATGTCAAAGCCTCATTTTCTTATTTGAGCAAACGACGATTGTGGCTCGTTAATGGTTGTGCCCAGACCGAGGCCCAGGCCCGGACCCAGGCCCGGACCTGGGCCAGCCACTCAGCTGTCTGCCCCTCGGCACGACTCTCTTTGCGGACGGCAGCGGCGATGGCACGGCTCCGCGAGGATATGGCAGCGCATATGGCAGCGCTGGTCGGCATGATACATGGAGCCTCACTGATACCCCCCTCCAGATCTAGACTGTTATCTGACGGCGTGCCACCCGCAAGGGGTCCCGCAACGGGTCAGCAGCCCCGCACCACCCCGTCCCCGTGGATGTTGCCGCCCCTCTCATATATATTTCTTTCACCCCCGGGTGGGTGTGAGGGGGGCGGTGGGGCTGCCCCTCCCGACCTACATTACCCCAGCC
>NW_026267230.1:435917-438308 GCF_000697945.3 Frankliniella occidentalis
GAGAGGGGGGGAGGGGGGGGGAGAAAAGCAGAATCCATTGGTGTTCACTGGGCTTCTAGTGCAACTGGCACTAGTTAGCGGTGGTGGCGCGGCGGTCTCTTCTCGGATGAGGCCGCTATAAGCAGAAGTAATAAGTCCTTGCTTCCCTTCCGCGAGTCGGGCAACGGGACTGCAGTGCGCGCGCGGCCCGCCACGCCGCGCCACGCCGCGCCACGCCTCGGACAGATCTGGACAGGACGCGGGGCGGCCGCGGTGCAGCTCAAGCGAGGCCAGGCCTAGGCCTCTCGCTGCGGAGCGCGTCGCGGCGACGTCGCGATTGAGAAGCAATGCGATCCTCATTTACGGAGGCGCTCCGCTCCACGCCTCTCGCCGCGCTCATACGGTTCGTTCCGCAAACACGCCCTATTTCTTTCTTACGCCGCGCTAGGTCTCCCCCCCCCCCCCGCGCGCAGCAGATCTCTCCCGCTACAACCTTTTTTCCTTTTTTTAATTTTTCTACCCGCTCTGTCTTTTTCTCGCTGACCGCGCCGCCGCCGACTCGCACAATTAGACTAACAGTTTTGAGCTCTGCTCGCTCTGCCCCGCTGCAGGAAGGAGAACAGAAACACACCAGGCGAGCCGCACACGGCCTCGACGGCTATTTGCTCGCTCTCCAGCCGGCATTATCGTGGCTGGGCACCAGGAATCCGTGAAGCGCCCCAGGGGGCGGCCGGAGCGTGCGAGACACAGAGAGAGAGAGAGAGGGGGGGGGGGGGGAATAGTGTGGAGCACGGCGCCGTACTGGGCGAGGGTAGGCAGCCCGGCGGTCACGCCTGCGCACGGTTGCCTATCCTAACGGCGCCCACTCCGGCGCTCCTGCGGCAGTCGGCAGAGATTGACAGTGAGACGCGAAACGAGAGAGGGAAAGAAAAGGGAGCGAGAGAGAGAGAGACAGAAGGAGACAGAGAGAGACAGAGAGGTAGTGTCAGTGAGACAGAGAGAGCGAGCTTGACGGTCCTCTCTCGTGTCTGAGGGCCATCAGACAACACCTTCCCCGCTCCCCTTCCCCCAACGCTCACGCGGGTTGCTCCTCTCCAATTACGCGACATGAAACAAACTGCTGTAAAAAGCAAACAGACGGGAGAGGAGCTCAGCAGGTGACGGAAAATCGTGTCTCTCCGTGTGACTTACCTTAATGACACTAATGATGACAATGGGGCCGCGGGTGGGTAAACAAAAGGGGGGACATTGACACGCCGAGCCAGGCCAGCGGCGACGGCGCGAACGACTCACGACGAAAATGATCATCACGCGATCACTGCTCATTTTACATAAAAAGCAGACCCGAGATTATTATTTTTTCCTTTTGTTTTTTAAGGTCGGTATTTGTTTTTCTCTCCGGAACGACGCTGCTCCGCTGTCGTAGGCATAGAGTCACGCCACGCTCGCAGTGTACCTAATCGCGGGAGATTCGTCTTCCGGAGGGAAAGGACCGCAGCCTCGTGTGAAACCTGCTGCGCTCGAATGACACGGAGTAAGGACGGGGTACTTGGCTAAGCGATAGTGTTTATCAGGATATGTACTAGGCGGCTGGTCAACCCCGCTCACTTCTGGTAGTTATGCTGTACCGCACGCACGAGTGCGGGCAGGATGCCTACTCGCTCGACCCGTAAGGCGCCGTGCGAGAATGGGTGTTAAATTTGGGTAAAATTGAGTAAAATGATGTCGAATAAATGTGCGGCGAAATTTAGGAGATGGTGTTTAAGGTAACTAGGCCTGGTTGCTACTGGGCTTCCATCACCTGGAGGTGTGAGAACTCATCCCGGTACGCAGGCAGCGGCTGCTTAGCCCGCCATGAATGAATGAGTGCAGAAGGAGAGCACGGCGGCGGGCGCGCCGTAGAGCTCGGCCGGACGATCCATCAGGATGCTGTGGGCGCCTCACGGCGAGCCTCACGGCCATGCGCGGCGCTGGCCCCATGGCCCGGCGACAGGCGTGTCGCATTGTGGGGGCCGCGCCAGGCCACGCCACGCCGAGCCGCTGCTAACGACGCCATTTCGATATCTGCGCTGCCGCCGCGCGAAGAGACAGCGGTAAGGGAGCGGGAGAAAGCAGGACGAAATGGTCGGGAAAGGCTTGAAATTAGCGGCCGTTTCATTAAGGGAGAGATACATACAGCCCGGGCCGGGGAGGCAGGCCGCGGGGTGACTGCGCGGATCATGCGATCTCCGCGCCGGAGCACGTATCGCCCGGCCGGAGCCGAGGCTGAGGCGGCCCCACAGCAAGCGCGACGTTAACTCTAATAGATGAACAAAATAATGCGATATAAAGTTGACTCTCGGCACCCTAATGAGCCAGGCCGGAGGCCGGAGAGTGCACTGCACAGCGCGTCGCCTTTGCACGCCCCGCCCC
>NW_026267230.1:438378-439640 GCF_000697945.3 Frankliniella occidentalis
CCCCAGGCCAGCAGCGCCGATCGCCTTCGCGGCTTCATTGTGTGCTTTTAATGCTCATGAGTGCATCACGGGTATTAATGGGCAGAGCTGTGGCGGGGCCGGCCGGGGCAGAGCAGGGGCAGGAGGGCGCATCAGGCCAGGCAGACGCCTTTTCAATCCGCGAGCTGAAAAGAGCTCTAACAGAAAGGCCCCTTCTCTCTTTCTCCATGCCCCCCCCCCCTCTCAGCCCCACTCCACTCGGCGCCCCCTCACCCTGGTGCTCCTCGCAGCAAAAAGAACGACAATGTCTAAACGCCAGCCGGGGCGATCATCGCGGCCGCAGCCAAGCAGACTCTCTGGCCGCACAGGGGATTCCAAAGCGGCGGTCACGCGGGCCGGACTGCTGAAAATACCTGCCTGGCCCCGGGGGCCTGCCGGGGGCCCCCTCCAGGAAGTGGACGCTCTGCTCCAGCACCAGCAGCAACCAGCAGTAGGGCGGGGCGGGGCGGGGCGGCCCCCGACCAGCGGGCGGCAGGCTCCACGCCGCGGGCACCTCTGGCGAGGCATGCTGCAAGCAAGTCGAGCCCCAGTCTCCACGCCGGGCCGAGCCGCAGCGCCCCAGGCTTCATTAGCGCCCCGAGAGGAGGCGCGGCGCGGCCGGGTGAAGGCATACAGGGTACGGGGCGCCTGCAGCGGCGGCGGCAGCAGCAGCAGCAGCAGCAGCAGCAGCAGCAGCAGCAGCAGCAGCAGCAGCAACAGCAGCGGCAGCAGCAGCAGCAGCAGCAGCAGCAGCAGGGTTACACCGCCGCGGGTCAGTGGGCCACGCCGCCCCGCCCCGCCCCGGCCGCCTCACGCCAGCCAGTGCGCCGGCAGCGCAGCAGCGCGGGGCTCAGCCAGCTGATCCTGCTACAATCCCGCTAAATGTTGCGCGCGGGGCGCAATGCAAGCGAATGTCACCGGCGCCGCCGGCCCGCGCCTCGCCTCGCCTCGCGCCGCTGCACCTCTATAGGTCACCTGCGTCACGTGAGGGGGGGGGGGGCGTGGTCATCGCCCAGGGGTCAGAGAGCGCGCCAGCGCCGGCCGGGCCGAGCGAAAGGGAAGCCCCTCGCTCCGCGCCGGCCCGCTGGGTTCCCATGGACCTCACACACACACACACACACACTCACACACACACTGACAAACACACGCTCACATACACGTGGACAGGCTGCGCAACGCCGCCACGCCGATCTGAGCTGCCGTGGCGGACGCCGGGGCCCGCCCCGCCCCGCCCGGGGCCCCGC
>NW_026267230.1:439893-444856 GCF_000697945.3 Frankliniella occidentalis
GTGAGTGTGCCACCGCTTGTTGTTTTTGGCCATCCATAACGGATAATCTGTTTGGAAAGTGGTGCATGATGGAGAGGGCCCCCTGCCCCGGTCCATTGAGGTCCACCTGATGATCAGCCTCTAAGGGGCCCCTGAGGTGCCCACGAGTGGCTGGCCAATGACGCCAGATCACTGGATTTCGGGGAAAATGGATGGACAGGCCGGGGCGCCTCCAGAGCGTAAGGCGGGGCGTGGCGGGGCGTGGCGGGGCGTGGCGCCTGAGTACGTTTAACGTCATGGAAGGGCAAATAGCCCCCGGCCGGGACTGGATTTCCTTGCGGCCATAGCGGCGGTGTGATGTGTGGGACGCGTAAGTCACGACGAACGAGAAGGAGGAAGGAGCCCAGGGACGGGACGTGCAGCGCCGTTACGTCTCTGCGGGGCCGCCCGCTCTGCCGCTCCACCGCACTGCCGCCCCAGCCGCGCAGCAGGTTCGCCATCAAATATCATTTACTCGTAGAGTACTCGCCGCGCCGGGGGGACCCGCTGTAAGGAGAGGCCGACCCCGGCGGGCCACCCTGGTGCGCGGCCCGCGCGCCTGGAACAAACAATCGCCTCTCGCGCCTCATTGGAGCGGCAGGAGATGATGACGAGGATGATGAGGGAGCCCGGCTCTAAGCCCGGCGCGTCCACCCCCCGCGGGGCGCATGACTCCGGTCTTCTTTTGCTCGGCTCGCTTCCGGTGCCCTCCCCGGGTCGCTCCTGTCGGTCCTGATGCTCCTGTGTGGCCCTCGCGGGTCCCCGCCGGGGCCGCCTAGGCCAAAGGGTTATCGCGCTATCGCTGCGGAGGCCCCGGTGGCGCCGGCCCGAGGAGTCTGTCGGACGGGGCGGGTAGAGATCGGCCCGGTCGGCCCTCTGGTCCTCGCGTTCGGGTTCCCACAGCTTCCGCCGTTACCAGATGAGGTGAGGAGTTGGGGTGCCTCTCCAGGGAACACACACGGCGCCCGCCGAGATGATGACGTGAATCATTTAAAAAGCCATTTTGTCTCAAACGGCGCGCCGGGGGAAGCGGCCCGTCGTTGGTCCGTCGGGGATGGATCGGGACGGGAAGAGAGGAACGTCAAAATGCAGCCGCGCCGCCCGCGCCGGCCACCCTCCGGACCCTCCGGACCCTACGGCCCGGCCGCCGCCGCATCCTGTCGGAGATCGGTTCGGAAGGAAATGCCCTGCTGCGGCCGAGAGAGAGAGACAAACGCGTGGAAAATTGTGACGAATCACGGACAGGCGGGCGGAGGGAGGGTGGAGGGGAAGGGGGTGTCGGAAAAAGAACTCATCACCTGTCGAAGCGCTGGAGCGGTGCGCGCCGCTGTTGCTGCTCGCTCTCAGCTCCGCTTCACCGGAGTGAAGTGCGCAGAGTGGCGGGCGGGCCGGGGCGGGGCGGGCGGGCCCGGCGGGGCGGACACAAGGAGGACGCCGATTCATTCCCCGGAGGAGCGCTGCTGGGAACGTTTAGAGATTTTAATCGAAAGCCTCGGCGAGGTGGCGCCCCGTCAGCCGCATTGAGCGCCCATCAGCGCTGGCTTGTCACCGCCTCCGCCGCCTCCGCTCGGAAGCGAATTTTGGGAAACGGGCGGCGTAATGAAAGCTCTGTGTTCGCTGCTAAAGGCAGGCTAAAAAAATAATAAGTTGAAAAAATACATAGCTTGGAGGTCCTCTCTTTGTGGTTGATGTACTGTCACGACTGGAGGGAGGCGGCCGCCGCTGCGATGTCATTTACTTTCCGGCCCGGCCTGTTATCAGCGCGGTGTAATCAGCCTTAATGCACCCGGGGCGTCCAGATAGCATCGTCGTCTGCAGCCGTGCGTTTCGTCACGACGGCTTTAAAAGTGTGAAAAATCGCACGCCGACGACGGCGCGACGATGGGAGTCGAACTCCTGACCTGTTAGCGACCGGAGCCCCCCGACACGCCGCATTGCCGCCATCAGGCGAGCCGTCATAGGCGGTGGGCTGGTGGTCCTAATGTTTTGGGTCTCCGGGTTCTGGGAGAGGGAAGGACGACGAGCTATGCGAGACTGCGCACCGCGGGCGGCCCGTCAACAGGTGTGTTGCGTTAGTTATTTTTTCGCGCTAACGACGTAACGCATGGGCCGCTCGTGTCGGCGGCAGCAGAGCCCTGCGCGGCCCGCGGCGTCCTGGCGGAGAGGAGGAGGCGGCGGCGGTGGGCCGGGTGCCCGCGCGGGTTGCCAGGTGCCGTTGGCGCCGTTAGGTCGGACACCCTCCTAACCCCTGCTGGCCGGCCGCTGGTTATTGATTGCCGAAGCACTCTGTGGGCCAATGAGCCGGGCACGCACTGCAGGACCAGCCAGGGAAGGCAAGGAAGGACCCGCTGCCGGCCGGCCGGACCCGGCCGGACCCCGCCGGACCCCGCCGGACGGCGGCGCCGCGCTCGGGCCGAGCCGATCACTTGCCGATGTGTCCATCACGGAACGGCTGGTCATTAGTGAGTCAGCAAAGCTATGCTCTTCTACTCGGCGCCACGCCGCGCCACGCCACTCCTCGAGGTACAAGCTGCGCGGGCAGCGCGGGCAGCGCGTCGCACAACAATAATGAAAGCGTCGATACTCGGCGCGGCGCGGAGAAAGGCCAGCCAGCTCCCCCCCCCCCCCCCCTCCCGCCTCTCACCCCACCGGCCGGGGCGCCGTCATCCTCGCGCGCGCATTTCCAATTTTCCATACCCCTCCGCCGAGTCTGAGCCGAGGAGGCCCGGGCCGCGGGGCCGCGGGCAGCAGTTTCGGCCGCCTCCCTACATGGCCGGCTCACAGTGCTCTGCGCGCTCTACGCGTCCCTGATCCAGCTGCTGCTGCTGCCCCTCCCGTCCGGTCCGCCTCTCGCAATATCGCGGCCGCCGCGGCGCCGAGCCTGGCGTGCTGAGCTCTAGCGCACAGCTTCATTAACGAAATGGCCTCCTTCTGCGACTAAAACACACAGCCGCGGGGCGGGGGCTGGCGCGGGGCTGGCGCGGGCACACGGCGCGTCGTGTTTGGCTTGACGCACACTACTAGCGCTACAGTTCTTCCCTTTCCGTCGCCGCGAGGCAGCAGCGGCCGCCAAGCTGGACGTACCTGGACGTACCTGGAAGCCATCAGCTCTGGGCTGCGGCAGCAACAACAGCGACTCATCTGCGGGTTCGAGTTCGAGAGCAGGTTCCGTTTTGGTCTTCCCTTCCTCTCCGCGGCCGGACTTCTCGCGGTACGCTCGCGCGCTGCTGCAGCTCGCTCCGAGATGAACACCGCCACCGTGTTCCGTTAGCGGGTGTGTGAGTCGTGTCGTTGTGTTTGGCTGGATACGGCGTCCTCCTGGCCGGTGCAGCCGCGGCGGACAGGTTCTTCTGCTAATGGCTCCTGCCGGGATGACACTGCGGCCTGCGGCGCGCGGCGGGATCATGTCGAGTGACATCAGCGCCGTTTCTTATTTGTGTACGGGATCCGCACAGGCAGAGGCCTCATCATCGATACAGCACCGGCGCTCGCTACCAGCCCGGTTCCAGTTTGTTTTTTCTCTTCTCCTCTCTCTCCTTGACACGGCGACGCCACAAGCCAACCGCGACGCCACCGACTCTGTAAAAGGATTATAATTAACACGACCCCGAGGACACCGCGCTCATCACTATGCTAAAGTGACACAAATCTCAAAGCCACTTATTAAAGAAACCTCCTTAACCTCTTAACCTCTTCTCTCTTTCTCACCTTTCTTTTCGCAACAATTTGCTTTTCGAATGTGTGGCCTCAAAATAATGGACTGATTCATTATCCAATCTCACTTGTACAGCTTATAAAAGCAGAATCTCAATAAATAAATGGCCCAGCCATTATAATCTTCCAGATGATTCAAGATAAAATTACCGGACCTACCGGCTTGCTAAAGCTAAACTCAGGGCGACTGACCACCGGAAATGGCGGATGTGCCGGATGTAGTCCGCTCTGCACTTGTCAGCCAGAGACAAAGTAGTCCCTAGTCCGAGAGTGAGTGGCGGGAAGAAGCGCGCCAAAGGAGGGACGGAACATTCAAATAGTAACGGGAGAAACTGAGCAAATGCTGACAATATGAGTGTTTGTTTTTAGATAGTCCCCAAGATTGTCCGTACCCTTAAGGAAAAGAACCCCCCCTCCTCGCTCAGTTAAACCGTACGAAGCAAAATGCAAAATCCTTCGTACCTATGAAGGATGTGGCTTTTTTCTCCGTGAGGTTCTAACAGTGCTCTTTCCCGTTTTCTTTGGTTTGGTTATGTATTCTTTTACATGTACATATTTATCTGTTTTTGTTTTTTTTCCTGATGCCGACCGATGCTGGCTTGCACTAGGAAGTGACTGGCCAGATCCACAAGCTCCGCCGGCCGGAAGGCATCCGGTCCCCGAGGTATCCCGGTATCCCGCCGTCCAGTCCGCGTCCGGACCCCCGCGGCCCGCGAGTCGCCCGCGAGCCACCGCGCTGCCGGCCGGCAGGTTACCGGCAGGTGGACGGGACGGTTCAGTATGCGGGGCCCGCTGCAGGCTTATAGCTTTACGGCTCCCCCGGTATGGGGAAGCTGAAGCAGCGCGCGCGCGTGGCCCCGCCACGCCCCGCCCTGCACCGTCACGCCGGCGTCGCGTTCAGGTCACGTCACGTCAAGTCACGTTGCGCGGAGCGTGACAGCCACGGTCCAGGACGACGACGACGACGCTGCAGAGTGGTGTGCGGATATGGGATGTAGCCATTCCCGCCTATCCACACACAGACGGCTGACCAACATTTCACCTGACACACACACAGACTCCTAGCATCCACGTAAGTCGCACACACGGAGTTGCGTCCGGCCGCGCGGATGCTTTCCTCCGGATGAGTAATTAGCGAACGCGTTTCGCCTCCATCCATCCGTCTTTCTTTCATCGCCGGCAGGGGGATCTCACGTCCCCCGCCCCGCGCGACGGCTCAACTCTCCCCCCC
>NW_026267230.1:444911-447041 GCF_000697945.3 Frankliniella occidentalis
CCCCCTCCTCGGCCTCCCCTACATCCCCGCGTCTCACTGGTTTTCATTTCGTACACGCTGATAAATTGTCCGATCCTGACCCGGGCCGGGGGCCGGCTCCTCCGCTCCGCCACCACCGCCGCTGCTGTCCCACTGCCCGCGGCGCCGAGGCTGGCTGGCGCGGGCTGGCGGGCTCGTGCCGGGGCAGAGAGGCGTGTTGGGCCGCCCTCCTCTCCAGCGGATGCGGATCACTCCTAATTGCCGCTGCCCTTTGCGGTGATCACGAATGCGGAGCGGGACACACACCTGGCCGTGGCCTGCCGGCTCAACCGCCTGATTTACACCGGCCGACTATGGGAAGATTATTATATGGCAGTATTGTGTTCGGCCCGACCGGCTGGCGATTTCTCATAAATATATGAGGGGCCCTACTCCCCTCTCCCCCCCCCCTCCTCTCCCCCTCCCCTCCCCCTCCCTCCACTTCCTTCCTTCCGTCTCGGCGGTATGTATGGGAGGGGAGGGGGCGGCACAAACATTATGGCAGGCAATCAAAACCGGGAGGGCAGAGGCGTACTGGACGGGCGTACGGCACTGCAGGTGGACCCCCCCCCCCCCAGCCCGACGGTGGCCCTCGGCAGCAGCGGCAGGTAGCAGGTGTCATTACACGTAATTTGAGATGATCCGAGCTTCCTCCGGGTCTGCCGTGGGCCCCGGGCCAATGCTGCCGCCGCTGCAGCCCCTCTGCTGCGCCAGGTCGCCAGGTATGCGGGGGCGGCGGGCGGGTGGGCGGTGCCCCCCCCTCCCACGCCCCCGCCGTCGCGACGCCACGCCTTGCCTTATGGCTCCGGGTGGGTAGGTCCCTGTAGGTCCCGGTAGGTCCCCGGCGGCGGGCTCCGGGACCCATTCCGCCCATCCCATCCCCCCTCGGGATAAACGGGGACAAAACGGAGTGCGTAATGGACGAGCATTGTTCTGTCAGCTCGGAAATTCATTTTCGGAGCGAGTGAGAAGGGAGATTGGCCCTATGCATCGCTGCGAGGGAGTGAGAGAGAAAGAGAGTCTCGCCGGAGTCGGGCGGAGAAGGAGGAGGATAGAAACGGTGATGATTATTACGAGTTTCGTCATTTGTTTGCGAAAGGAAACGACGCCGCTTATTATTGCAATCAGTTTTTTTTTTTCAAGTCAAAAGTGACATCCGTTTGGAGACGGATTATCAACTCACAGCCGTGTTCCTCATGCTCGTGTAATGATAACAAATCGGGTGACACTTGTCGCACAGAATGAGTGCTTCAGAGCAGTCCTCCTCTGAAGCTGAAGGTGAGAGTCTTTTTTCTTCTTCTGGTTGTGTATCCATCCACATTCGGGGTAAAGGTAGAGCACACAGACATGAGATGGGTCTTGTAAACCAACCGACAAGTGGCCGTGCAGAGGCACGACGAAGCCATCCACCTGCATCAACCCCCCCCCCCTCTTTTTCACAGGACGCACCGCAAAAAACGCATCGGGTCGGCGGAGAACAGGACTGGAAAAGCATGCGGTTGCCTCGCTATTTGCGAATTTCACAGTTTTAATTTTATTTTTCTGCATTTTTCAAAAAATCCTCGCATGTACCGTGTATATAGGGCTGCCCATCGGCACCGTTTTTCCCTCTGGTTATAGTGTACCGGATGCAGGCGTGCGTGCGGGCTTGTCTAACGTCGCTCACCAAGGCGCTTTAGGGCCCCCTGCGCGTATGCAACCCGTCTGCACTCCTGCATCCGGTACAGTAGTATAAGCAAAAGATAAAACGGTGTCGATGGCCCATGTGAGCCACCCTGCATTGTATAGAAACTGTATACTTTTTCAGGGCGTTGCAATTCAAAACGCAATGTAGTGCACGTTAAAGCCCTGCAAAAAAGAGACTAACGCTTGCCCGCTACTCTCCCCGTGCTTCCCCTACTTTTGCTCGTTGAAATTTCAATCTGCCATTTACGCAGCGTAGCGCCCATACTACAGCTGCAGTTGTTTTGTCTCGAGGGGCCTTTCACTCTTTTGCCTGCTCCCCTCCGACCCTCGGCGGCGGCGCTGCTGTGCTGCTGGGGTTGCCAATCAGGCCAGGCCGCCGAGACACATCTCCATAAAGAGTATAGGAAACGGTTGGTACTTCGCCCC
>NW_026267230.1:447116-455734 GCF_000697945.3 Frankliniella occidentalis
CAGTCGACCCTCTTTTCTCCCCGCGGCGCTGGTAACAAGTAATTATGCGCGCACAGTGCCGCGATCTGAAGCCAAAGATCAATAGATTCTCGACATGCAGTAGAGCGTGCAGTATATTAATTCATAGCCCGCGGCTGGACGCGGCTGGACGCGGCTGGACGCGGCTGGACGCGCCGCGGAGGGGAGGCACGCCGCGTAATGGCCAGCCTGTCCGTGTTGGGAATTGCGACACTTACTTAACGCCGCCGCCGCTCCCTGTGTACCACCGTCGGCCGTGGAATAAAGCGATGGCCGAAAGAAAAACGCTGTTCGTACTAAATGCAGTTGTTTTAAAATAAGGGAAACAAACACACGCTTGGCATCGCGGTGGCGCAGCGGAGCATCGACCTCGGCGGCCCCGGCTCCTCCTCGGGGCGATAAAAACGGAATAAAATGACGCTGCGCCGCGGCCGGGCCCGCGCGGGCTTTGCTCTCGCTCTCTGTCGTCCCCTCGGCCCCGCGGCCCGTGCCTCCCGTGCCCGACATGACTCCTTGATCTCGTTTCGCGCCAGTGGGTCCAGCAGCGCTCGCCTGGCCTGGCCCGCGGGGGCGGGGGCGGCGCGAGCAGAAACCGCTGCATTTAGAAGTGGGTTTGTCGCACGAAGCACAACCGCGCGACAAGTCGATTTCGCGAGCGACCCCAGCTGCTTTAATAAAAAAAAATGTCATCGTTGCTCGACGACGACAAGAATAACAACAACGACAACAACAAACAAAAACAACGAGCAAAAACAAGAACAAACAAAAACATACAAAAAATCAGGTCAAACAGCGCAAGACGCCAGCGGAGGCGACCTGCAGGCTGGCGCTATAAAACATAAGCGACTGCCCGCGACTGCCCGTAACGGTCCAGTGGTTCTGTTGAGTTTGTTCAGCCTGACCGGCCGCTGGCTGCGCCGCTGCCCCGCCAGGGGATGGACACAGCGCGCCCGGGGGCGAGCGCGGGGCGCCCCGGGCGGGCCGTCTTAGGGCCGCCATTGTTAAGCAAAACGCATAAACCTAGAAAGCGAAACAGCCCGCCCGCCCTCTGAGTCGACCCGGCCGCGACCCGGCACCGATCGGCGTGCACACCGGTCGGCCCAGCCAGCCCCACCACCGCGCCGCTCGCGGTATGGAGGCACATTGCTCCTTGCAGCACTCGCTGCTCACCTTCTTGCCGCTGCGCCAACCACGACGGGGGCCTAAATCCTCAACTTTACGCGGCCGGGTTCGGTCCAGCTCGGTCCGGGGAAGGGGGGGAGGGAGAGGGAGCTGTGCAGAGAAGAGAAGGGACCCGTAATGATCACGGCGCTTCATTAGCACAGCATCTGGGCCGGACCGCACCGGCTGCCCGCCCGGGCCTGTTTGTGTGGAGTCCATCTCCTTGCTATCTCGCCCCCCCTCCCCCTCCTCCTCGTCGCGACGGCTGTCATGTCGCTGGTCAGCGCGGCCGCGGAGACCTGCCGGGCGGAGATGCGCAATGCGCAGGGGAGGCTAGGCTCGAGCGAGAGCGCCCGGCAGGTAGGCAGGCCCTGCGGACGGGTCTGCGCCGCGGGTTTGCCTACCCTCACCCCTCGACGCTCCGCTCCGAACCGCGCTGACAGCTCTGTCGCACGACCTCCGCTACGTAGTATGTACCGTGATACGTATATATCATTGGCACGATGTATCATTTTCTACATCGAAATATCCGAACTGTCCATGTACTTCCGAGAACTTCCGATTGACGGCAGTGTTGAAAGATTTGTTTGCCCAAGCAATTAGTAATACTTTACAGATCGGAGACTTTCCGAGCCCGGTTACGGTTGACTCACCACTGCTCGTTGTTTGTTTGCAGGCGTTATGCGTCGCGGGTGGCCGCTGCTGC
Organism: Frankliniella occidentalis; assembly: GCF_000697945.3. Taxonomy (NCBI): domain Eukaryota; kingdom Metazoa; phylum Arthropoda; class Insecta; order Thysanoptera; family Thripidae; genus Frankliniella; species Frankliniella occidentalis. Next base: position 449,002 of record NW_026267230.1, read on the forward strand.
CGCCGCTGCTGCTGCTGCCCGCGCTGCTGCTCGCCGTGTCGCAGGCCCCCAGGACGGCCGAGGCGCTGGCGGCGCGGCGGCGCGCCCGGAGCGCTCGCGGCCACGGCACCGGCACGGCGTCCTCGCCCTCCTTCGGCGCGTACGGCGCCTACAGCGGCGCCGCCATCAACGTGGACGAGCTGGAGCTGCTCGCGCAGGTCGCTGACGCCCCGGCGGACGATGGTGGGTATCACGCCTCTGGCCCGCCCGCCGCCCAGTTCGGCCTTATAAGGGGCCACCGCACAATTTCGATCAGCTGACCACCACGCCGGGGCTTGTTCGCCGCCGCTGTACGATGGCGCCAACCTCCGCGCGCTGCCCCGGCACTTGCTGGACGCCGCCGCGACGCCGACCACTTTTGCCGCGCATTCAATGGGGCAGAGTAATAAAAATGTAGCCGACCTGCCATAAAGATGTACTGAACTGGAACAACACTCCGGCCTTATACCCGCGCAACTCGGCAGGGCGCTGGGCGAAGTTACGCCCCGGCCGAGGGGAGGGTGGGGGGCTGACCAGCCTACCGGCGAGTGAATGGGGCTGAACTGGGGAGTAAAGGGAAAGGAGTTGACCTTCCGATCAAAGAGGAGCACGCCATACATCCCCGCAGTAGGTACTGAGCAGCAGTGAGTAGCAGTGTGGCGCTATGCGGCGTGGTCGTGCGGTGAAAGCACACCACCGACGGTACGGCAGAGAGCAGAGCCAGGAGCCAGGCAAAGCCGCACCCGCCTGACGACGTTTTGTGCGTTCTGCGTGGCGCGTTTTTGCGGTGAAAACGTTTGCGCGCCGTTTGGTCGGCGCTTTGCGGCCGTCGCCGCGTCGCGTCGGCGGCGGCGCCATTTTGATATCTTGCGTTGTCTGCCCCTGACGGGCCTCTGCGACGACAAGGGCGGGGCGGGGCGGGGCGGGGGAGGAGGGAGGCGACATGACAAACAATTATACCGGCAATTCCGTTCCACGCCGGCCTGTGGAATAACCACAGCTATCGCGCCGGGGTTGTGCCGCGCCGCGGCAGGAGCCGTACTTGGCTGGGAAGCCTTTGTGTGTCCGGGACGACTCCAGGGAATCCGGGAGGCGGGTACGGCGGCGGGGCGGCGGCAGACGACTCATAATTGTCTCTAAGCGTTTCTTCAGCGCGGGCCTAGAGAAGAGAGCTGGGCTCGACTAGCCGACGACTTTAGCGGTGGTGCGGCAAAAGAAGCCCGCGGCGCTGAGCGGCGCTGAGCGGCGCTTCCTCGTAAAACAAAAATAATAAAGTGCCCGGGAGGGAAGCTCCAGCGCGGGGCGGTAGCGTGAGCAGGCGGAGAAGGGCACCAGGGGGGCGCCACGGCGCCACTCACTTAGGCGCCTGCTGGCTGGCGACGGTCGGCCGCCAGAAAGTCATCTCATTTTTGTCGCGGTTCATAATCAGTGTTACCGGACACAGACTACACAACGGCGCTGAGGTCCCTTATTTTCCGTGTCGGTGGAATTCCCCGGTGGATATTGAAGGGTTGCGGGCTGTCTGTGTGCGGCCGCCCACGGGCGGATCGCGGCCCCACATACGACCTCCCGCATGCACACCAACGCCGGCATCACGTTGTTTGAGCGTTCTTCATCAACGCATGATTGAGGTGCTTGTCGCCGCCGACAGAGGAGAGGAGGCCGCCCAGCTGCATCACACGGGAGGCACGGGACATTTTCCTCTTTTTTACTCGCGTCCCTTTCCTGCCGCTGAGCGCCGGGGCCGGGCCACCCTACTCTTTTATACACACAATTATCATTATTATTTATTATTATTACAGCATTGCCGCGGTCCTTAATTTTTTTCCTCTCCATTCTCATTACGGTGGTGGTCATTATCGCGGGAGCCGGGACACTGCTGTGACAGTGGGCGGCGTTTGCGTGTCGGGGGATTTTCAAACGCCACATGAACTTTTTTGCGCTGGGGCACGTCGATCCGTGAGCGAAGTATCCCGCAAACGAACAGGGCACACGGCGCGCGCACCAAACTCCCACGAAATGAGTCTCCCAGTCGCACACGTTAAACTGTTGACAAGGGGAAACGAGCGGGGGCGCGGGGCTAATATGGAATTGTTTCCTTCTCTTATTTTGTAATAATAATAATCATTTAATAATCTAAAAAATTAATACGATGTCTGATTTGTCTCTATTCACAGGCAAGCTCACGTGCTTCACCTGCTCCAACGTGACGGACAACGACCAGTGCAACAGATACGCCATTGACCGGCCGTGTGAACCCGGTGAGCATCACGATGTGGATGTGGGACGCACCAGCGGCACTGCCTGGAACTGGAGCCAGACTCCAGCAGGGGCCGCAGGGAGAGCCACTCTCGCTAACTCACTGTTCTGTTCCAGGCCTGTCTTTGTGTCGCACAGACCACGTCATCGAGCGCGTGCCCAACTCGCGGGCGCGGAGCGTGCGCATCTCCAAGTCCTGCGTCAGCGCCTCGGAGTGCTCCAGGGCGGCGGTGGGGTGCAGGGGCGTGGCCGGCGACTCCACGTACCTCAGGCTCTGCACCTCGTGCTGCGACTGGAGCTACTGCAACGAGCTGGCCCCGGCGGACACCTTGACGGCAGTGTTGGCCCTCTCGAGGAGTGGAGCTGGTCTCCCCCAACCCCAGCCTTGGCCTCTGGCGCCACTCCTACTAACAGTCTTGGCGGCTGTCTTCTAGTCACGAAGGCAATCAGGCTATTACCAAAGTGCTTTACATGTGTGCGAGACCTTGTTTGGTCTGAAACCCTACAATACTGATGAATATTCTGATGATAAATTCAGCACTCAAGTCAATGTACATTTAATAAATGTGCTTACCAAAATTCATGTTATGTTCTAGAAATGTATTATTTAAATTGTGTACAAAATGTATAAAGGTATTAAAGATTTTTGTACTTGTGAGCACCAGCCTTATTTAACATCCTGCGTCATTTCAGTTGAATACTGATAGATGGAAGGTATAAAAATCAAATAGTCTAGGAGGGGTTTCCTGTATAGGATGTATTTAACTCCAAAACTTATTTACTCCAATAATTTGGACGACTTTTTAATCCTCGAGCTGGTCTGAGGAGTTTTTTCCGCTCCTCCCTATGGCGTTTCATTTGTTCCTCTTCTTTCTTGTTATTTTTGTTTGCCTGAATTAGAGAGAGTGATAAAGAATTAATTCAGTGTGGTATTGTACTCTGACAAATGCACAGAAAACAAACCTTTTTAGTGCTGAAAGTCATTTCCCTATTGCCAGAGAAGCCTATAATCCGAACAGCATTGTCCTCTTGCTGCAAGCGTTCACCCAAACTTGCTCTGGATTTGGAAAAAAATACACAATTATAATTTATATGGTCATGAAATTTAAGTTAATTATAGTTTCTGATGCAAATAGCTCACTTTAGGGAATGCTTCCGTTTCAGGCCTTGTTTAAGCCCTTTGAACTCTTCTCCCGGCCGAAGTTCAAAGAATTTCGGCTGTTTGGCATTCACATCTCCATTCCGCATGGCTAAAACCTTTTGCCGCCGTTCGTCCTCTTCCTCATCTTCCTTTTCCTGACGCTCTTTGCGAATGAGGCGGTGCTGCCTTTGAACTTCTTTAGACCATTCTTGGTCATCATCAGAACTTGACTCATCAAAATCTGAATCACCATCTGAACTTGGGCGACCCTCTGGCTCATCCTACAACAAATTAGAAATTGTGATCATTAAAAATGAAAATGAATTTAAAATAAACATGGGGAATAAAGGTTATTGTTTAACACTGTAGAAGAGTATTAGTGAAGATACATACATCAACTTGTTCAAATTGACTCTGACTCAAAATCTTATTCTGCAGTTCTTTCTTTTTGCTCTTGTCAACTCTATTCAAGACTGGGTTCAGTAACCTGCAAAAGAAAAATGTGATAAGCTCATAAAGAAGAGATAAACAGCTTCAGTAAATAAAGTATTTTTCTTAATAAATTGTCTACCTATATTCCTCTGCATTCTTATCAACTTGAAATTCAGGGTTTTCAAAGAGAGCTTTAAATCTGTTATCCTGAAGTAAATTAGTCTCCGTCTTACTCTTCTTCTTGCTTGGTTCCTCATCCATTAGCTTCAAAGCCAGATCTTTGTTAACTTTAGGTAATTTCTGTGGAAAAAAAAAAAGTTTTGTCAGATTTTGAATATTCTTAAAACAGTTGGGTTGAGCATAAATGCATAGCAAAACTATCAATTTTCACAGCAACACTTTAACAGGCACCTGCAAAACAACTCTGTTGGCACGTTCTTCCTCAATCTTCTCCTTAATCTTTTTCTTCCTGTACTGCTCAAACTCGAATGGATCAGCAACATTCTTGGCCTTCTTGTACAACCTTATGTCCATGAAGTATCCATGCATATAAGCCCTCAATAAATTGGTTCCTACAAAGCAGAAATTGAGCTATAGATTAGTTTGTACAGAATTGATAAATTTTCAAACTATATGCCAAATATGCCAACACATACCAATAAGGTGATCCAAACCAAGATCCTCTAATTCGCGTTTAGTGACAAACTTATAATCGTCATACATAGTTTCAGTTTTACTTTCTTCCATTTCTTCTGTAAGATTATCCAGAAAACTACACCATCTTGGTGCGGGTCCTAAGCTCTAAAACAATTGAAGAGGATTTTTGTTTTTTATTATTATCATAAAGCTAATTTTGGCTTCCTATACCTTCCACAAAAAACTGATACTTACAGGGATATAATAGGTTTGCATTTTCGGGCTTTCAGTAGCCAGGAAGAACATACCAGAATTTGGAACAAGACAGAGATCATTAAACTGGGATGTAGCTTCAACTGAAGTAAAAATTTTACCCTGCAATAAAACCAAATTATTAGTAAAAGAAATGATGTGTCTATATATAATGTCAATAATGTGAGAGGGATTTAACACATCTTACATTATTTCGGTCCCAAATTTTAACCACTGAGCTATCCATAGATAGAACAAGTTCTTGCTGTTGATGGAAAGCTATATGCTTGATAGGCAAATTGTACATATGATCTTTTACATAGAAAGGTTTATTTGACCGAATGTCATAGAGTAAAATTTGACCAGTAGCTGTGCCCACACCCATAGTCAATCCGCCATTGAAAGACAAATGAGTTACAGAAGGAAATGTCTCCAGCCTAATTTAAAAATAAGATGAAAGGAAATCATTAAAATTTGCTTGTAAAACATAGAGGGTAAACAGTATCAAAGTGCTATTCTATTTTTACTTGTTTTCCGCGACAACATCCAGAGCACAGTCCAATAGGCCAACTCTAGATCTAGACCTGGGATCCCATGCTTCCACTTTCCCTTCTTTTGTGCCACAGAGTAGAAGGTGATGTACAGGATTAATACCACAACACATAATGTCTGATGCTTCAGAGGTGTAGGGACTTAAAAACTGCCCTCTTTCTAAATTTAATCTGTAGATTTGTGGGCTATTTAGAGGGGAAAAAATAAGTCAATTAAATAAAGAATCACAGTTGACACACCTGCATAAAAGCTCATCATACAACTCACCTAGAACCAACTAAATATAAATCACAGGAGGGATAATGATACTTCATATCATGACCAAATTTTGGAATTCTGAGTCTGTAATATCTTCCTGGTCCTGAATGAATTTCTACATAGCGATCACATTGAAGAAAAACCATCTGCACAGTACAAAAAAGAAACTAGTACGCACATCAAAAATTTGTGTGAAAAAATGAGTCCTAGTATTTATTACCTTGGTAAAATCTTCTGAAAGTATTTCGAAAGTAACCACCTCCGAGTCAAAGCACCTCTCAAACTTCATTGAGAGGTTGTTCACATCGAAGCATTTCACCCGAGGTTTGTAAATACCTGTCGCCATCACATACTGCCCGTCCTTGGATAGACGTACTGATGTACTAACTCCAGGCATGTCAAAGTCTTGTATAAGTTCGATGCGCCGGCGTATGTCTGCAAGAATACAATACATTGATGAACGAAATCACATCAACAAAAGATCAAATTGTGCAGATAGCGCAGAAATCAGATCACAACATTAATTGAAACATACCAACATTTTTCTTTTGTAAACTTCTTCTTTTTCTATCAGAGAGCCACTAAAAAGAGCAGGATTTTAAAAGTAAGTTCGTGTTTCAAGCGCAATCCAGTGAGAAAAAATAAGTTTTTAAATTCATGTGTGACACTTTTTAACTTACCTCTGGCAGTGACTTTCCTGCGCTAAGGTTGTAGATTTTAACATTATTTGGATCAGACACTTGCATTATTACACAATATATAGGTTACTTAGTATTACAAAGGAAAACTGCACACAAACGTAACAATTTATTCAATTCGCAAATAAGTATAACCCTGCCTAGGGCATGGGTTGTCTGCACGTTTGCATCACGGAGTAACATAGATGGAGCCTCGGCTATGCAAACCGGAAACGTTCCGAATCAGGTCCGGGGCTCAGAGTTTTGGACACTGACCGCCAGGGGCGCCCGTATCGCTATGGCTCGAGATCCATGCTGTTGTCTGCTTGTTTGTAGCTTAGTTGTGAAACATGTGTTAGGAGAGAGAAGCTACCTAGAAGTGAGATTTAAAATAAAGAAGCAGGAAAACTGACGAGAGACCAATATTAATTAATAGATTTCATCCTTGAATTTAGATACATAGGTACTTATGTACTCACAATGACTTAGTTTCAACTCTCTAAATTTA
>NW_026267230.1:455969-491190 GCF_000697945.3 Frankliniella occidentalis
TCTAACACCAAACTCTGTGATCATTTTGCTCATTGTGCTCATTGCACTTTTGATGACAGTTCTTTCACGTTTCTTCTGGTTTCTCAACCAAAACCATGCCAAAATCGGACCGATAGTAAACGCAGATATGTGACAACTTCAAGACATGCAATTAGCGGCGTATCATTGAACGAATGTGTGGCAATTGTACAATACAATTGGAGATCAAAACATAGCGAACAAGAGCCGGCTGTTGACACTGTCTGCTAAATCCAAGCCATAGCGCTCCCAACGCCCTCTGTGGCAGGCTCCGTAGACTCCGGATCACGGACGAAAGTCGGGTCCTGCTTTCATTCGGAGACCGGGCACAGCCGAGGCTCCATCTATGTTACTCCGTGGTTTGCATCTCTGTTCTGTTTTCGTTTCTTGTTCTTGTATTCTTCTTTAGGGTTTGTTCCATGTAGTCAAGACTCATTTAGCCCGATGTAGCCCAATGAAAACTCTAAACCTTTGTATTAATTGAAGAAACCGTTTGAAATCGTTTTTGAATTGTAAGATTCATTGACTTCCTTACAATCAACATTCCTCCTCGACATTTCTTTGCGGAAATCATCGAAATGTGAGATGTACAGCTAAATCCACAAAGGAATACACCCACCAGGGTTGCCAGACGTGGCGATTTGTCGCCAAATTGGCGATTTGAAGCCGGGTTTGGCGACTTAAAAAGACGGCCTGGCGCCAGGCGATTTTTTTGGCGATTCGTGTTTTGACCTGGCGATTTTTGGCGACTGACCTCCAAGTTTGGCGATCCTGGGCGACTCGGGCTACCTGACCCCACGGAAGCGAGGATTACGAAGGGATTAGTACTTTCCCGGCCCGGGGGAGATGAATTTCTCAGAAATAAGCCCAGCAGCTCGCCACATTGTCACACTTGATGACTCTTGGATGCTACCCGAGTTTATTTTTCGCTTGCCTCTTTTTTGGCTATCCCACAAAAAGGTTGGCGATTTTTGGCGATTTGAATCTGTGGCGGGCGATTTTTGGCGACTTGGGCGGCTGGCGACGATTGGCGACTCGAGCGCCCTCTTCTGGCGACTTGACTCACTCCGGACCTGGCAACCCTGACACCCACCCAAACTATAGTTTGCTAATGGGTGCCCGGTGAGAGTGGGAGAGGCTTATTGTGTAATAAAATCTTAATTATATGATACGCCGAGGAATATGTCAAGCTTAAAAATTGGTAAGAATATTGTTAAATATCTGATTTGTTTATTAAAGCTGTTTTCTATTCTTAAAAAATCGTAGAGTATGATAAATTAGAAGATCTGTCTCACCAAATTTTACTCGGCTGAAGTGAAGTTTTATTTGTTTATTGTTATGGGGAGAGTTCTACTCCCCGCGAATAAAATATTTTTCATTCTATGAATGCAATATAAGTAATAGGTATTTATAAACGTTGTGCTGAAGTTTTCTATACGCACCAGGAAAGTCTGTTCTGTGGGTTCGGTGACCGAGGGAAGGTTAGGTTGTCGGTTATGAGTCATATGTTTCAGATAATAGTTCTATTTAGCTTGTCTACCGAAAATAATCACGGCTATGACTTTCGTAAATTAAACTTCCGAACTATTAATTCCAATTTTGTCTCCTGTAAATATTTCTAGACTGCTCAAAGGTTACAGCAGTATTGACAGATGCTGACATGATTTATACACTAGCCCATTTGGACTTTTGAAGTGAACCTGTACCTTTACTAATAAACAAATTTTTAGTTAATATGTCATTAATTTAACCTGCAGTCTGAGAGAACCTCTGTCATAAATTTGAACTGTTTTGTGAGACATTTCTGCTGTAATGCGTTCTGGTATATTGGTAGCAGAAAAGTGCATGTTTTTGAATGTTTGTGTCCTGCTGATTTTAAACCAGATTCCGCTTCAAATGTCGATCTGTGTGTAGTGCATTTGAAAGCAGTGTTGACATTTTTTTTCTTTTCATTTGCATTATCAGCCTCATTACAGTATATTAGTTTTACTTATCAGTCTATTGTAATTTGACTGCTATGTTCTCTGTCTCCTTAGCACAGTATTAATTGTTTTGATTTTTGAGGTCTTCACTTGCTAGTGCGCATGGTAGAGTTAGTAATAGAAACACTGTTTTTTTTTACCTTTTGTTTTAGTATGATATAACTTGTTGGTGTGTGGTATGATGCAAGACATTCATGCAGTGGCTTGCTGAAATTGATGTGGCAGGCGTATGGCGCACCCACCTGCACCCAGCAGTGCATCGTGCTATGCATCGTGCCTAGCCGCCTGCCACTCCTTGTGTCACGCTCAGTGCCTAGCCAACACTAATCTTTACTACAAAAAGATATTGTACGAGCGAACTCACCAACACATGGCTGCAATGCGTTCGCATGGTAAATTTTGTGTCTTGCTCTCCCCTTAGCAAATTTTGAAAGGTTTTAGTAGAATTGGAATTAATTACATTAATTTTATTATTTGCAGGTAAAGCTAGCCAAGATGATGTGTGCTATGTTGTTGCAAAGTATGACTACACTGCTCAGGGTGCCCAGGAGCTTGATCTACGCAAAAATGAGCGTTATGTACTGCTAGATGATACTAAGCATTGGTGGCGTGTTCAAAATGCACGCAGTCAAGCGGGCTATGTTCCGAGTAACTATGTTAAGAAAGAGAAACCATCATTATTTGACAGGTAATGAATTTAATCATTTGTGTTAAAAGTAATGTTTTTATATATTATCTTTTTATTGGATTCATAGCATGTATGCTTATTTTCAGTATCAAGAAGAAAGTTAAAAAGGGTTCCGGATCAAAAACTCTTCCGTCTGGTAACTCTCCTTCTAGGGTGATGGAATCACCTTCAATGGCTCGGCGCCTGCCTGCAGATCCATCAGAGGCAATTGGCACAGCAATTGTGAAATACAATTATCAAGCTCAGCAGCCAGATGAGCTGTCACTAGTCAAGGTAAGCACTTATCTGCTTCTTACATTTATTTTATACAGTACTTTTACTCAAGAGTACTAACTCTGGACGTCTTAATTCCCCCTCCCAGGGTACTCGTATTTTGATTTTAGAGAAAAGCAATGATGGATGGTGGAGAGGTCAAAGTGGAAGTCAAGCAGGATGGTTTCCTTCTAATTACACTCAGGCTGAGTGTGATGCAGATGACACATTACACACTTATGCTATGGCAGAAAATGTTCTTGATATTGTAGTTGCATTATACTCATTCAATTCAACCAACGATCAAGAGTTATCATTTGAGAAGGGAGATCGTTTGGAGATTTTGGACCGCCCTCCTTCTGATCCTGAGTGGTATAAGGCTCGAAATGGTCAGGGACAAATTGGACTGGTGCCGCGGAACTATCTCCAAGTATGGAAAGCAATTATTCCCATTGTTATCAGTCTTTCCTGGTATGACTACTAATTTAAATTTTTTATGTGTGTAGGAACTCAGTGAATATCTTACGCAGCCTTATCAAAGTCGAATTGGTGGAGGGCCAGTGGAATCAATAGATCGTAGGCAAGGTAATAGTAACAAGACGGGCCCTTCTACCTTAGATAGACCACACCTGCTTGGGAAGCCATGGTATTTTGGTAGTGTTACACGAGCTCAGTGTGACAACTTACTGAACCAACAAGGACATGATGGAGATTTCCTGATAAGAGACAGTGAAACAAATGTAAGTTTATTTCAGTGTTCAAGCCTAGATATTTTCTCTATGAAGTCTATTTAAATATAGAACTCCTGCCATGACTCTTTTTTCCATACAGATGGGAGACTATTCAGTTTCACTGAAAGCTCCTGGCCGTAACAAACACTTCCGAGTTCACGTTGAAGGTGCTTTGTACTGCATTGGTCAACGCAAATTTCACACCCTGGAGCAGCTAGTTGACCATTATCAACGTGCCCCTATCTACACAAATAAGCAAGGCGAGAAACTTTATCTTGTGCGCCCTTTGCCACGACCAGCTCAGACATAGACTTTTTATATCTAGATTGGACTTGCTGTTTGTGGCATTCTAGTTACACAGAATTCTTATTGCTTTAAGATGTTTTGTATGGACGTTTTTTAACTCTTAAATTTTTAAAAGTGAGTTGCAACTAGTGTAATTAAGATACTCATCCAATCAAATGTAAAAGTGAGCTATGATGTTTTAGGAAATAATTGTTATTGATTTATGCAGCCTGAGACATGCCTGACACAGAACTTTTTGTTCTTTTCTGTGACTTTTAGTTACTCTTGAATTATTTTCTCTCTTTCTGTGCAAGGTGATCTAAAATTTGATCAAACCATGCATCTTTGAACAATGATTTTCTCTCTTGTTTGTATGATTCTTCATCATATTCTTATATTGAGAACAAACTTGTAAACCTAATTTTCAAATCTCCCTCTTCCCCCATTATTATAACAAAACATTTATTTAATGGTGTCATAAGAATTTGGTCCGAAAGTGAGCTCTCCCTGGCTCTCCGCACCACTTTCCCCACCCTTTCCCGCATGTATTTCCCCAGGCCAGGGGAGTGTTTGCCCCCAGGCAAGGGGGACTGGCGGGGACGGGTGGGGAAGTGCTGGGGAGAGCTCTCTTTTGATTGACTTCAATTTTTATAGACTTACGAACCAGAATCATTATTAAAATCCGACTGGAAATGGTCTCTTTCTCTCATGCTTAGTAAGGTTTTTCTGTTAACACTGCCATTGGTTTGTTGCTATACAAAAACAAATCCATCATATATGATATTACTTATCTAAGGTCATGGGCTGTATAAAATTAATCTAATATTTGAGGACCGATTTTGCAAAATATCTCCACATGCTTTTACCGCTTATAAGTTCAAAGTGGTACTTTCTGCATCATAATTATACCGTATGTCTGTTGTTGTTGTTTTAAACTTTTTGTCATGACAGTTCAATATTCCACATGGTCTTCATTGCACATTTACATACTGTGGTTAATTAGTATTCATTTTTACTCCAGAAATTATATTTTTCTGGGTTTTTCTGTGTGTGTGAGATTGCGTGTTACCGTTTTTCTTTATTTTCGTAGAATTTGGCCAGCTTTTAGTAATGGTTTGTTACTGTCAAGGGTTTTATTCTAATTTTAATGTTTTTACGCACATGATTGTACCACCACCCGGTTTTTAATTAACTTGTAATCATTTCCCTGTGAAAATTGGACCCTTTTAATTTCCTCTGTTCATGAAATATCGCTGATTCTATGAAATGTTTTTTTACAGAACATATTTTTCCTCATTGAAAAATGAGCCTCTAATCTGCTTCATACTTGTAATTAAATATATGTTTATATCATTGTATAAAATATTTATTTCATTTATTTCAAACTTAGAGTTTTAGTTTACTGTAAGTTGAATGCATGGAGCATAAGGTAATTGCTCCTTGTTATCATTTGCCATCTTCTTATCTCCTTTATTTTCTTACTGTGAATCTCTTGTCTTGTTGGTGATATTTGTGGTGTTTCTTTTTTTTTTTAAATTAATAATTTTATTGCTTTAAATGATTCATTCAATCAGCATCACATACCCATTGGTAGGTCTGGGTATCCCAAAGGGGTTCCAATATGTTGAAGCAAGTAAGCTTACTTTGAGTCCGTGTAGTTAATTTTCTTAAAAATACAAGGTGTTTCATGATAGAATTATATCTTTATAAAATATACTGTCATTTTGTCTTCTTGGGTTGCACCCAGTTTTCTAGCAAGCTCGGACACTAACAGAATTCATTCCAATGTTGCTGGGTAATGAGTTTTATGTTGTATCAGAGGACCACCTACCATCCGTGTCTATTCATATGTATCAAGATGCACTTGTCTGCTCTTACTAATACTAATCTTCATAAGAGTAGAATAATGCTTTCTGGAAATGGGACTGTGTGCCACTCAATCTAGCTAGACATGCAGTTGTTAAAATTATCAAGTTTTGTGGTGTTTTCATTCCTATGGCTTATCCAGCACAACAGCAGTAAAGCGACTGACTTGTTGATTGATTGATTGGACCGGGGAGTGCGGTCAATAGTGCCGATGCCAAGTGGTAACCCTGCTGGCTCAGGGCTCCCCTGGTCAACTTAAGATTGAAAGTTGTCTTTTGGCTTTGTGCTAGTGCCTCTACATCACAATTGTTAAAGTTGTTAAAGACATTGCTTGCTTCACTCAAATTTGAATACTGTACTGTGTGATTAGTCAATTTTGATTATCTTTCGAGCTTGTTCCAGGTGGAGTATAGAAAGTAAAGAGGCACCTAGTCATTTGCCAAGAAAACATTTTGGCAAGTTATCAATGGGAGTTATTACTTTTATATTTAAAAAAACAAAAAATAACATGTGTGAATTAATTTCTGAAGTGAGCTGAGCAGTCCCAAGCCGATGCAATTCAAATTTAGGTAGAACCAGCTCTTTTGCTGAATGTTGACTTGTAACTGCATCTTGTTTCTGGAAGTTCAGATGACAAATTCTCACCTATTAACTTGTAGTTTTAGCTTAAAATATTAAAAAAAACAATTGAAGAAATTTGTCTTGCAGAATTTTGCATGCTCAAAATGGAACGCAGCACATAAGTCTGACCAGTAAATCAATGGACTGAAGAGGTTGGTGGCCACAATTTCTCTATTTCTTCATTTTTATTTTGGGAGCAATTCATCAATTGTGTATTTATGTATGTATGGAGTAGCTCCTCAGCTTGTGTAGTTTTGTTTGTGGTGTAACAGATTTCCCTTTTGTCTGATCAATCTACATTCTTTTATGTTTGTTTATTAATTTAACACAATTCCTATTATTAATCTGTCCACTTGTAATTAATTTTCAAAACTGTGCCATATTTTTAAGTTACAATACATTCATAGGGTAGATATAATTCTCTTTACAAATCAGCTCATTGTTTTTACTCTACTCCCAGGCAGTTACATCTTAAAATCTCCTCGCTTCTAGAAAGTATACATGGCATTTGAACTAAGTATGTTGTGTAATTTACAATAGACCCTAGTAGCTTCTGTGAAGCTGCTGAACATCAAAGTTTGAATGTCTTGGTGTCTGCATTGCTTAAAAAACTTGAAAGTATCGGTGACTGTACAGTAATTTAAGTTCGTATTGCCTTGGGATGTTTAGTCTTAATTCAGTATACCCTGTATTATTATTAAGCATAAATAAACAACACTTATAGGTGACTGCTGATAGTGAACAAATTGCACCTTAAAGTATACCTTCTCAACCTCACCCTGATATTAAGAGCAGAAAATGCAAGAGAAATAAATATGAAGTTGATTGAAATTTAAAAAAAAGGAAATTTTACTGAATACAAGATTACATATATGTACAAACCAAATCTTAATGAATGTACTTCCAACAGGTATTACATACCATCAGTACTACGGAAATGATAATCATCAATTGTTGTATAAACATGGCCTTCCCCACATAAAAATTCAACTGCATTCCTGCAAATTTAGGAAAATATTGTTTTAAAATATGTGGTCTGTTGCAAAAAATGAAAGTTTAGGGGCCGTAGCACACTTACATCACTTCATGTTTAGAAGCCACTCCCCGAAGATGCTCCACTAAATCTTCTGAGTAGAGTCCATTCTCGACAGTACAACTCTAGTAAACAAAAAATGTCACATTAAAAATTTTTGCCAAAAAGCTGATGTATGGAGAGTTCTCTTTTAAATCCTCACCTTGATTGCCTCTAGGGCTTTGCTTTGAACACTTGTGAGGCCATGAATAGGTGCTGACTGAACAATAGATGTCATAAGGGAATTGCTCAGATTATTACTCATACCATTACCATTATTGACAGTGCCATTCATGTCTGAGTCCTGAACACCTCCACCTCCCTGCAAATATGAATGATATATAGCCTAAAACAGCAATATTCACTTACATACAGCAAGAGTAACTAATTTTCAAATCGTACCATGCCTGACAAAGCCTCAGCTTTTTTGAAGAAAAGAGCAACTTCTAAAAAGTGTGTAGTGACTTCATTGAAATCTTCAATTTGCTGAATATTAAATGCCATGATGTAGCGTTTCTCCCCTTGGGATCGAATAGTTCCTGATAATCTACAGTAAGTGTTTTCGACGACTTGTGGTTGAGCTGCTTGACCATTTTCATCTTGCTGGAAACCAAACGCATATTTCATATTGAAGAAGCATTAATTATAAGATAATAGTGACAGATATTGGCGGTGGGTATAGGAATGTTAACTCACCCCATCAATCCAATGCACCCCTTCAATGCATCCAGTGTTATCCTCTAAAGTGTACGTAATCTTTACTGAAGTTGTTTCGACCGCTCTGACGATACCAACGAGTGTGACCTATTACACAAAGAAGCACTTGTTGAGCGGAAATGAATGTAATTCATTCAGATCAGAAATTGAAGGTGTCACTGAATGTCACTGTACTCTGCAGTTTAGTTTTCCCCTCATTGAAGAGGGAAGAGAAGAGTATGGTGGCAACGTACTAGAATCAAAAAGCACTTAGGTTTTACTTTAAACTACTTACTAAATAAACATCCAGGCTTCCAACCTTGAAGCCATCATCCGGGCAAGAGAGAACTTGTTTGGCAGTCACAGGCATGATGTTCTGAGCTCGTTTCTGGTCACCCTGTGATGAGAATTAAATTATCAATGACTGGTAACCTGAGCGCTAAAATACATCAAAACACTTCTGCCCTCAAAAAATTACACACCTTTTTTGATACTTGAGGACTTCCTCCTCCGAAGGAATTGTCAGCATTGAAAAAACCACCACCCTCTGTAATTAAGAAAAAAGATAAAAAATAATAAAGGAGGACTAAGAGCCAATTCAAAACTAGGCGTAACTGACACATGTAAGCAACAAACAAAGTATATTTGACAGAAAAATTATAAAACTTTCCTAGTTTGACCAGCCTCCGTTAACCTACGTCTTTAACTCTGAATTACTTCACGGCAAAAATATGAGTACAAAGACGGCTACTTACCATTGCTATCAAACATTGTGATTAATGTGTTTAGATAACTTAAGCGAAACGACAGAAAACTCGCAACAAACAAAGAAACAACGATATTTCTGAAGACACACACCACCTCTCACAACAATGAACAACACTCGCCGATGTTTCGCGGGCTACAAACTCTCTGCTCTCTTCTGTCTCTGTGTGCTCACTGCGTCTTAGATTTCTTCCAGTCTCAAAAAATGTTCGAATTTTTTTTTCTTGGACCTCGAATGATACTATAGAAAAATGACTTAAGAAAACGGTTCCAGTTTAAACTTTTCAACATTTGATCTAATAAAGAAAATAGTAAACTGGTGAACGGTGAACTACAACCAACAGGTTTTGGGGTGGGTTTTGCTTTGAATTGTTTATAGTCGATTCTCCCTAACTCAATTTTGTCTCTCTCTCTCGCTCTCCCTCTTCCTCTCTTTCTCTTTGTCTCTTCCTCTTCTCTCTCTTTCTCTAACGCCAGCTAGAAAACCATATAACATGCTAAGTAACATGTGATAACATATCACAACGGTATCACCAAACGCCGGTGCTGCGGGTTTCGTGTATACTTTTGCATCGAACGTTTTTGTTATACCTTCCGCTAGTTCTAGTGCTATCTTGGTTGTTGTTTTGTTTAAAAGTGAAGTTTAGTCATCATGGGGAAATATAAAGTAAAGGTAATTCGTTGTGTGATACTACACAAACCTTCCTTCCATTCTTATCAACTCAACTTACATGTGTTTTTTTTTTATTTTATTTTAGGTGGGTATTATTGGTGGCTCAGGTCTTAATGATCCAGACATCTTGGAGGGTCGAGTTGAACATAAGATATCTACACCATTTGGGGAACCTTCCGACTGCCTGATTGAAGGCAAAATAAGCGGAGTGAACTGCGTCTTATTGGCAAGGTATTGTAGTTTTCCAGGGTAAATTTTGCTTTTCATTGAGTAATAAACTTTTTTTTTTGTCTAACATCTTGTATTGCCTTTTAGACATGGACGCAAACATGACATTATGCCAAGCAAGGTAAATTATAGAGCTAATATTTGGGCACTGAAAACTCTTGGTTGCACTCATGTTATAGCATCAACTGCAACTGGTTCTTTACAAGAAGACATAGCTCCAGGTGATCTTGTCCTTCTTGACAGCTTTGTTGACAGGTACAACATAAGAATTTTGTCAGCTTATCTTTTTTCTAGACCTGATTTTGTTTTTATTCAATGCTAACATATTTTATTTAACTTTTTTTTGTGCAGAACTAAGTCTCGTGAAGCTACCTTCTTCGATAACAGTTACAGTGAATTGATGGGTGTTTGCCATGTTCCCATGGATCCTGCCTTTTGTCCTGAAACTCGTCAATTGTTTTTAGAAGCAGCAAGTAAATTAGGTCTAAAAATGCGTCCCACAGGCACTTGTGTCACAATTGAAGGACCCCGCTTTTCCAGCAAAGCAGAGAGTCTTTTGTACAAAAGTTGGGGTATTCAGCTCGTAAACATGACCATGGTTCCAGAGGTTTGTTCTTAATTTGAACCTACTACACGCTACCTTACTAATCCTTGCCAAGATTACCTGATTGAACTAATTTTAATGTCGTGTAGGTATGTCTTGCAAGAGAAGCAGGGCTCTGTTATGCTGCAGTTGCAATGGCGACAGACTACGATTGTTGGCGTGACAAAGAGGGGAGCGTCTGTGTTGGTGAAGTACTTGCAACTTTCAAACAAAATGTTGCAAAGGTAACTAAGCTCTTTCGGGAAGTAGTACCAATGATAGGAGCTCATGAATGGGATACAACTATTGATGATTTGAAGGTGAGCTTATTTTGTTCCTGTAAAATTATTTGAGGATAGAATCTATTATGTATATTTAAAAAATTAATAATAATAATCTTGGCTTTAATTTCAGAGCCTTGTCTCAAGCGGATTTATGTCAGCACCACAAAAATAGGGATACTTGACATGCGATTGTTGGACATTTTGTTATGTGCTTCAGGCTTCAACTTTGAATCTATTAAACAAATTTATTCAAGAATATGAACACACTGCTTCTATTTTGTTTTTCCTTAGATTGGAATCATTTATTCTCCACAAGTTGTAATATTTCTTTTATAAAAGTTTAGTTTCTTATTTCTTTATCCACAGTTAAATGTTTATATACAGATAGTAATTTTGCTTCAATTGTAAAATGGATTGTATGTTACCCAATGGGCCCGAGTTTGCTTCTCATGGCTTTTATGAGAGGTGAAGAGAGATTTGAACACTTCTGATGCTCTTGGATCAGCAGCCACTTGGTAGGATTCTCTAGACTTCTTGAATGCTGGGTCATTCATTTTGTCTGTAGCTGCACGCTTATCTCCTGCAACAAGAGAGAAATTGAATGGAAGAACACTGAAACAGAAGTTCAAACCCTCATGATTTAGGTTGGATGTGACTTACCTGGATTTGACTTGAAACTACCTCCAACAAGGAGTTTGGATGAGCTAGCAGCACTTGGTGTTAGCTTCGATTTGGAAGGTAGCTTTACAGTTTCATTCTGAGGAACTTGTGGAAGTGCGACATCAGAAACTGTCTCAACAGAGACTGTAGTAGCACTCGACTCTACCGATACCAATTGTTCGGATGCAGTTTTGCTCCTCTTTTTTGCCTCAGACTTAGCCTTTTTATCAGCTTTTAACCGAGCTTGTCTAGCTTCCATGCGCACACGGAGACCATCAATTTCTTCATCAGACCCATTAAGGATGACTATGTCTTCCTCCTTAAAAGGTGTCTGACACTGTCAAAAAATATTTTATTTTAAATATCATTCCATGTTCCCCTCTACTGTGCATAATACAATAACTGTAAACTTACTTTCAGGCAACTCCTTTCCTTAATTTCTTTCATGGCCCGTTCAGCAAAAACACAGCCACAAGTCCACAAAAAGACAAACCGGAATCTGCCAGTCACTTCAAGACCAGTAAGAGGGCAAATGTAGGGAGAAGTGGCTCGATCAACATAGCCAGCCTTCTCAGCACCAGCCTTAAAAGAAGGGTTTGGTGTGAGGCGTAGGTCACGCACATCCTGAGAGTCGGGGAAAGATTAGCAACTTGAAAGAGAAATAGGATTATGAAAACATTACCACAATTTGTGCACCTTAATGCTTTTAATATGACTTGCTGAGGGTGGAAGTATGCTGCGATCTAGTAACGCTTCAATAACAGCCTGCTTTTTATAGAGTCTACCGAGACCGCAGGCTGTTATAGGTTCTTCTAGAGGTTCTTGTGTAATATTGCAGTGGCGCCACCGAAATGAAAGCTCAGAATCTTTATCTTTCTGAAATCACAATTATCACATAGGGATACAGTAGTAGCACACCTCAACGCAATACGTCAAAACCCTTGAAGCTCCTAACCTTTTCTTTTTTCTTCTTCATTCGCACCAACTCGTCTCTTCGAGGGATGGTACCACCATCATTTCCCATGGTGAAATCTTGTTACTGAGTCAGAGAAGGGACGAAAAATTTACTGGCAAATGCGCAAGAACAGTTTCCCCTCGTTTACAAATGTTGACAACTATTAGGCTGTTTGTTTGAACAGACGAACAGACACAATGATCCACGACTCCACGATCAATAGCTAGCTTCGCCGCTTCGCCAAGGACACAGGCTTCGTGCTTCGGCTCGGGCGGACTCGGGCAACAGGATGCGACGGAACACAACTGTCACAAAGACGTTCATAGCAGAAACCACCAAGGACTCCCTATGCCCGATGTGGGCGTAAAGAATCGTATTTTATGTTAGCTTTTCTCGCTTCCTTCTGTTTTATTGCCTTATCATCATGCTGATTTGTAAAAAGAATGTTTTTGTTGAAATAGTGATTGTCGTAGAATGACTTCGTTCATCTTGTCAAATCTGTGCGATGGACTAACATGACAACCTGTTGGTGTTTATATTGAACGTCATTTACTGACTATAATTTTAAAATCTTCAGTGAGTATTTTATTTGACAACCTTAGCATCCTTAGATCTTCGAAATCCATCTTTTTATCTTTTTAATTACGATGAATCTTATTGGTAGCTGAGAAACGACAGCTCAAACTTTATATAACCTGCACTAAATTAGTCTGCTTAGACTAATTTAATTCAAAATAGAATATTGCTTTGTTTCTGTTTCTACCCGATGTTTCATTTTTTATTTTCAGAGCCAAGCATGAGTCAAGCTTTGTTGTGGCAAGATGACCACCTTGTGGACCTGAAATGTGAAGAAACATTAGTCACAAGTGGGATCAGCAATTTTTGTGTGGTAGAGTCTTTTGTGTGTGTTACATCTAAGGAAGATAATACTCTACACATTGGTCGAGTTGAGGCGCTTCAAGAGAAGAATTCTGTTACTTTAATTCCTAGCAATATTCATGCTATTGACATAGCGTGTACTGCTGACAAGAAACTTTTATATGTGTCTCCTGATGGTCGCGTGTATTCTACTAATCCAACAAGTTTGGATGTCAGGGAAGAGATTATCTTAGAAGAGGACGCGTCATGTTGTATACACGGACACAGCACTCCAAGAAAAAGAGTAAGAGTAAAGTCTATCAGCACATCGAAGGAAGGAATCCTCTTTGTTACTCAAAATGGACATCTCTGGGCACTGGGAAGTCATCCTCACTTGGATGTACAGGCAAATGATGGTTTGAAACGTGTCAACTATTTTCAAGGACGATTTGTTGCTGCTGTTTCCTGTGGATCAAATTTTTCTGTGGCTCTTGTTCAACGCAAGATTGTGAAAAATGTTGCCATCAGTAATACAACTAGTAGTCTCAACGAAGACAGTGAGGATGTGTTTGTCTATGACTGTTCCCGGTGCATCAGTGAAAGTAGCACTTCACTTTTATCACATCATTCCATGTCTGATATATGCCCTCTGGGCCTCCCTCTTCGCAAAACAAGTCTTGATCATAGTACATCTTCTACTACTAGCAAAGGAAATTGTGATAGGAAGAGTATTGATGGCACTACATCTCCATCTACGGAGGATGAAGTGCTCCATCAGTGTCATACATGTACCACTAACAGTGATAAAAGTGATGTTTCTTCTCCTAAGACAACACTAGAAGCAGACAAATCTTTCATGTCTGAAAAAGATGTTGGATCAAGGGACAAGGATAGTGAAAGTGAGCCAGATGGTGAAAAGAAGAATGGCATCTTTCTGAATACAGACGTGGCTAGGCAATTTTTGACCAGACAGTTGTCCTGGGTTTCTAGCTATGGAAATGCAGGGGAGGAGTTCCTTGCAGAATACACAGAAGGAACAACTCGAATAGTGAGGTAAATCCCTATCTGCTATCTTAGATATTTGTGTGTTAAATTGCTCTTATAGGAATTTTTCTTACAAATTGTGCAGGCAAAACGTTTCTAATGTAGCAAACCTAGTTTATGAAGGAGTGCGTACTGTTGGTGGTAAGGTTGCTACACTGTCCAGGCATGTTAGTGGTGGCTCTGACAGTTGCACAGGTAATGAAGATTCTTTTGAAGAGCTAAGCTTAGAAGCATTACCAGCTGCGTCTTTTCACAGGTATTGTGTAGTAGAAAAGAGAAAACCCTTTTTGAAGATGTTTAACATATTGTTGTCAGAGTCCAATAATTTTTGCCTTTCTTATTCAGATTTGAAGACTTTCTAGCATCCTCAAGTGCTGGGACTAGTGATCATGAAGGTGATGGTGGTGCTGATAAGTTTGACCCATCAATATGGTGTGAGATGGGAGCAAACCTGCTTGGTGCTGAATTGTACAGTTGGGGTTCTGTATGTCATGGTCAATTGGGCATAGGCGATTGTATTAAAAGGGAAAGACCAACTCTCATCACACGTCTGTCCGGCACTGGGGTAGACAAAAATTTTGCAGGCTTGCACTGATATTTATCTTTATTTTGATGTAAGATTAATTTAAATTCATGTCTCAATTCACCACAGGTTCGGAAAGTAAAATGTGGATCTAGCCATGCAATAGCTTTGACTCTTGATGGTCGCATGTTTGCCTGGGGTGCTAACAACTGCAGTCAAGTAGATTGGCAGAATAATACGAGTTTAAGTTCTCCCTGCCAAGTTCTTTGCGGATCTGTTGGCACAATTAATGACCGCACATGGGATATTGCTTGTGGGGATAAACATACTCTTATGCTCACACATGGAGGTGATGTAATTTTCTTTGGCAAACACAGGTAAGCACTGACAAATTTTTTACTCACGACCTAAGGATAATTTTGCCAACACAGCAATAGGTTCTTTATCATGTTTAAGCAATGGCAATTTTTGTGTTTTCTATAAATTCTAGGAAAGGACAATCAGGAGTTGGACCAGTGAACCTGTCCATACCTCAACCTCTTTCACTAGAGGAAGGTGTTGTTGCTCAGAAAAATTTGTATGCAAATGGTCCATTTTCTTGGTGCTCAGTTTTTTCCGAACCTGCTTCACCTGCTGTCCAAGATCTTGCCTTGGAACAGGCTTTTTTGGAAGAATGCCTTCTTGTGCACACAAACCTTGTGCGGCCATTTCTCAAGAGAGTGGGTGCTGGTCAGTAGATTTGTTCTGCATCCTTTATGTGCATTAGGTTTCCAATAAATTATGCCTTTTTATGTCTGCATGCTCTTTTTCCTTAGGTGGCTCTGCAGATGAGCAGTATATGTATGGGATCTTATGTCAACGATATTCTGATGTTGTAAGTTTCACCGCATTAAATACCCATTCTTTATGGGACTTTGCAAGGAATGGTGCAGATGCATGTAATGTTGCAATGGTTCGAAATGCAGATGAGCATATTCATGTATTTAAGTACGTTTCATCATTATTCTTTCGATTATTTCTGCTTTTCGTTAAACTAATTTGCGTTTTCTGTTTTTCTCCAACCCAGAAAATATTTGGAAGCTGCCTGTAATGTGCTGTCCGTTGGAGGATTTTTGTTCATGTCAAATGTAGTTGAAACACCTCCAAGGATCATTGAGTTGTTTGCTGACCGCCTTCCTCCTATAGGTCCGCTAAAGAAGGGCATGAAAAGAAATGTGCATGAAGCTACCTTCTCATGTGCACTTCTTCACCCCTTAACTCGATTAAATGTTTACAAATGCATTCTTCAAAGCTTGATGCGCTGTAACAATAGTTCACTGAGCAGTGGATCTGAGGAACTGAAAAAAATGCAGGTAAGACCACTCCCGCTCTTATCTCCCTTCTTTCTTTTCTAATGAAATTCTCTACAATGCAAGTATGTGTATTTCTCTGAACTCAAATTTTTCAATCATGTGAATGCTATTGGCAGTGGGCTTTCAGTAAGTGGGAGGCATTGTGTGAAGAATCAGAAAAAAGACGCCGTGAGGCAGATTTTACCCGACGATTTTGGGAAAATGCAGGAAGACTAGTAGACAGTATCCGCATTCCTGTAAGAAGGCTAGTGCGAGAGTCACGAGCTCATCCAATTCAAGTTGCTAACTCAGGACGGTTTTCATCTCACTGGATTGTCTTGTTTAGTGACATATTGGTCCATGTAGCTGGGTCGGTTCATACTGTTCACCCGTTGTGTACAATTTGGGTAGAATCTATACCTGATGAAGAAAATGATCAGGTGAGACAATTAACTAAAGTACATTTTAATTCTCTGATTAGCTATGCATCAATTTTTGATTATCCATATTTCCCCCCCTTTGTTCAGCACGGTCTCATAATAACAATGCCTGAGGAGACTCTCCATCTTCAGACAACAACGTCTCAGGAGAAAGTTGAATGGCTCCAGGCACTGCAGGCCACTATTCGGTTTTGTGTGAGCAAGCCTCATTCTCAGATGGGTTCTCTTGCAGCCCGCCATGCAACTTACATCTTTACTAAAGGACACCTAAAAGATGCTAAGTACATAGGTATATATGAATGTATTTCTTCATTTTATCAGTGTTGTATGTATGAATTTGTTTAGTATTTCTAGTTTTTTATAGGACGGTGGCTGAATGGGAAGATGCAGGGTTGGGGTCACCTAGAATGGCCTGATGGGAAAACTTATGTTGGCCAGTTCCTCAATAATCAGCAGCATGGTTATGGCAGACTTGATGCTCCAAATGGAGATCAATTTGAAGGACAATGGCGAGATGGATACCAAAATGGACGCGGTATTTTAAAGTGAGCTTTTGTGTACAGCACAAAATTGAATTTCGTTGATGTTCATGAATAATTATTTCATGACCCTTGCCTCTAGGTGTGAAGGTGGAGATGTTTATGATGGGTTTTTCAAAGATGGATTACCTCATGGTCATGGAACACGTAGAGAAGGTCATTTCACAGCCAATGTTGCCTCATTATATATTGGAGAGTGGGCAAATGGAGTAAAGCAAGGGTATGGTGTAATGGACAACATTAATACAGGTAAGTAGCCTATTTCTGTACAACAATTACCAAAGAAGTATCCATGTTTAATTTCTTCAATTTTATAAAGGAGAGAAATATCTTGGTTGTTGGAGTAACAATTTGAAGCATGGCTGTGGTCTTATTGTTACTCTTGATGGCATTTATTATGAAGGCGTATTCATGCAAGACACTTTAACTGTAAGTCAAACCAGATGGTATTTGAGTTCATATTATGTACATCTGCATGCTAAATGTGAATTTCTATAATTTTTAGGGTCATGGTGTCATGGTATTTGAAGACGGTACACATTATGAGGGAGAGTTCAAGTCTGCAGGATGTTTCAATGGCAAGGGAACTCTAACTTTGAACACAGGAGATCGCCTGGAGGGGTCTCATCAAGGGATGTGGAATGAAGGAATCAAGTTTTCCGGGACATTATTTAAGAATTCTTGCATATCAAGTTCTTCTCCTCTAGCACCTGATAGGGCTGAGTCTAAACCAAAGTAAAATTTGAAAAACCTACAGATCTTTTCTTAATTACAGTACATATGAAGTGTCTACAACACTCTTCTTTTGTCTCTGCTCTCTATTTTTCCAGTTCGTTTGGAAAGTTGTGTGTGTCACCAAATCAGAAATGGAAGTCTATATTTCGTCAATGCTTAACTCCTCTGGCTGTGCCATCATCTATCATAGAAGCAATTTCATGCGGTTCCAAATCTGTGATCAAATCTGATGTGGAAAGCAATGGTATTTCCATTCCTCCATTAGATCTTCAGAGACTTTGGGCTAGTGTAGCAGTTGCAATCAACACATCTCTTCAAGAATCAGCAGCAGCCGCCCGATCACAAAATAAAGTGAGAAGTCAAGATTCTCTAAAAGATTTAGACACTATTCCACAGTGGGGAAGAGACCAGCTTGATAAAAATTCTTATACGAAAATGCATCATTATCTTGTAAAGGTAACATCACAAATCACACACATGCCAAGTCTTACATGGTTTTGTGTCTGTGTAACTGTCTTGATACTTTTACTGAAAGTTGTGTCAAGCTTGAAAGTTTATCTTTTTTCTAGGCATTTGAAAGTTCTCATCATCCCTTGGGTATGCTTCTTGCTGAGCTTACCACAGCATACACTGCCACCTATGGTGGAGTGCGAGTTCACCCTCTACTATTGAGTCACGCTGTTGCTGAACTCCATTCAATAGTGGCACGAGTTTATGAAGTTGTGAGATTACTATTTCCAGCACTGCCCCAATATGGCCAAGAATTCCTTCTTAGTTCATCACCTGAAAAAAATGATACAGAATCTGATGTGGACAGGCAGCCTGAGGAGGGGTTAGTGTTGTAGTAGATTTATGAATCTATGTATACATAATTTTTTTCGAATGCAAAACTTAATTGTATTTTATTGTTATTGTTCAAATTTTTAGCGAGGTAGTTAGTGCTTCAGCTTTACTGCATCCTTTTGTCCTTCCAAGAGTTCATGCTGCCTTATTTGTACTTTATGCATTGCATAATAAAGCAGAGGATGATGCTTATTGGAAACGTCTTCTGAAGTGGAACAAACAACCTGACATGACTCTACTTGCATTTCTTGGAATTGATCAGTCAGTATTTGTTGCTTTTTTTAAACCTTTTTAAAATGTGCATACTTGTTAAGGATGTAATTGACTTGGAGTACCTCTATGTCCCCATTACAGGAAGTTTTGGATACATTACTCAAGTGAACCAAGCACCCTCAGCACTAGTAAAGGACCAAAGCCTCCATTTTCGCCATCAAGAGAACAATTATTCACAGAAGCTGTTGAAACATTGCAACAGCTTAAAACAACATTTTCTCCATTGGAAAAGTTACTTGTTATCCGAAGCACTTTTGAACAACTTACGCAGGTATATAAATCACTTTACCTTTATTTTCATTGCCTTTGACTCATAGGGCTATGAATTATGATTAATTTTATAAATATCTCAATTTTTGATTAAATGAACAGGCTGTGAAACGGGAAGTTGGAACAGAATATCTGTGGACTATGGATGAACTGTTCCCAGTATTTCATTTTGTAGTGGTACGTTCCCGTATTCTTCAACTGGGTTCAGAAATTCACTTTATTGAGGATTTTATGGAACGCCATCTTCAAAATGGAGAGTTGGGAATAATGTTCACAACACTGAAAGTAAGAGATAATAGCAACTTTCTACTCATTTAGACCCTACTGAATTTTTTGATGAATACTGTACTATAATACTAAAAACATGATATTTTTACAGGCATGTTACTATCAAATACTCCAGGAAAAAATAAGTTTGAGTAGCTGAAACCAACTCGAAATCGATCCCTTTATTGTATTGATACAGTACTAGAATGTCTAAAGCTACATATATTGTGGTCTAGAAAATTAAATTTCATGTACGATTGGGTCCAATATGAACATTCTGCTGTGACAGTTAAGATTGCTCTGCACAGTTTGGACCCTCTCTAGACTTTTATCTCTACTCTATAACTATGATTGTGATGAAATGTCATCATATGAACCCCGCAATTTAGGGTTCCAAACGATTCTTCAAAAGAAATGTCCTTCAATTATTTTTTTTCTTATCTTTTTTTAAAAGATCTCTTTGTACACCAATTAAGATTGATTAAATTATTTTTCTCTCACTATTTAATAGAGCAGAGAAAAAGTGAATTTTTAGAAAGATATCAAAACTGAACTTTTATTAGGGTTTAAAAAAATATTTTATGATACACATTATTGTGGGATGATATTATACACATTTTCAAAAACAATAAGCCTGTGATTTACCCTGTTGTTAATGGTCGATGAAGTCTTGTGAGACAAGTCACCTCACGGTGAGGGGCTTCAGCTGAGGCAGCTTGCTTCAGATGTTTTCAGCCAATCAAAGTCCTCAAAAGCCTCTGAGGCGAGTTGCCTCATCGTGAGGCGGGCGACTCGCTTCACGAGACTAGATTCACCACAAGTGCTACTGGTCAATCTACTCATATTCTATACATACATAGAAGTATGTGTGTTTGTGGTTTTGAAAAAGTTTTGATTATTAACATATTATTTTTGAGAAGAGATTGTTTACCTTTAGAGTTTCTATAGCATTGCTCAATGATATTTTTCTGCATGAAATGTGTTTGCTTGATAAAAAGTGATGCTATTGTACGCCTCAATTTTATTTAAGTGACCTTTTATTGTTATGGTATATTATATCAACTAGAGAGCAATAATGGTGAATGATAATGCGTGGTAAGTGACACTGTAACACTAACTGTGAAACCTGTGGCCTCCCCTGAAACAGTGCCAAAATTTGGCATCCAATTAGGACATAACTTTGGAGTTTTGGAAAAAAAACATTAAAAATTTGTATTCTAAGACATTTTCTTGACATTCACAGTATTAGAATTTTGCATCTGTGGAATTTGTGACTTTCTTCTTTAGCCAATCTTATATATTTTGGTAACGTGATTTGCTGATATTTCAGACAGTTTATTTAAGAATTGACAGTGCTTCTGTGTACTTTGTGACTTTCCTCTTCAGCCAATCTAATATATTTTGGTAAAGTTATTTGCTGTTATTTCGTACAGTGTATTGAAGCCTTTAAAGTATTTCTCAAAGTTTTGCATTTAAAGAAATCAAAATTTATTTTTAAAGGAGAAGAAAGCAATTAATTCTTATACTTTAAGTCTCGGATGGATTGAAAGTAGTGCATGCCGAACATAATGTGAATTTCATTATTTATTTTTGATTGAATTGTAGCAGACATGTTGTTCTTTTACTTGTCTATGTTGTGATTCATGCTCACATTAGATGTTGTTGACCATGATATCAAAGCTTTTTAAGTTATCCAAAGTTTTGACCTTGAAGCTCCTTCGATTCGGTATCCATAATATTGATGATTTATGCCTTGCTCAATCTGTGGAAGCCATGATGTAATACCATGATATAATTTTCTTAAGTAACCATACTTTTGTGTTCTATTATGTACAAGGACTGCTGCTGGTTGTTTTTTTTGTTTTGTTTTTTTGTCATTTGGTTGTCTTTGTTTTAGACAAGTGTATTTTGTACACTAACTCCCACGATCAGTTTGGGGTATATTCTAGTCTTTACTAGTTTGTGTGATCTCATCAATGAGTTTTGTTAAGGAAAGTCTTATGCATGTAATTCCATTTTTAGATATAAGGAATCATTTAAAATTTGTATTTCTCATTCTGATGTCTAATGTACCTAATTGACAGTTTTAACTTCTAAGACTAAGATAAATAATTTTCAAACTTAAAGAAGGTAAAAAGTTATAAATGAATTTAAGCAGAGGCCTGCATCCCTCTCATTTGAAAAGGGTGAGATGGGGATAGGTGCAAGGCGCGTTACCTGGCCGGCAGCGGACTGTCTTTGTGCGCTTTCTTCCCCTCCGGTCACCTCTCGGACCCGACAACCCGACCCATGCAGGTCTATTCCTTAGCCAGTAAGCACACCAAATGAAGAGGAGTAAGGGATGTGGCAAAATAAACCTTAGGTATATTTCTTTTTGTAAATACGTATTGTACAACAGTCGTTAGCCATATCTCCCCTTCCATGACATTGTGATAGTTTCTCAAGTCAATGAGTTAGTCATATGTGATCATCCAAATACTCAAAAATATGAAAATGTATTTCTCTGTTCAATATTTTATTTAAAAATATGCTTTACCTTTATGCTGATGGGAAATTATACAGTATACCAGCTAAGTATGGCAAAAGTCTCATTTTTCTTCCTATTTAAGCTAAAGGAGGAAGTCTTGAATACTTTCCCTCATATTCTCAAGGCTTCTTCTTGTTCGAACCTTGTGCAATATACTTTCAGGAAGGCTTGAAGTATTTTCCTAAAAATCATAATTGCTATTTTCAAACCAAATCAAACTAATCGTGAACTACAATATCATTAACAATATCAAGTTCATTTCCTTACCATATCATGTATAATGAGCCGACAACCATAACAGCACAATTTCTCCACGTCAGGGAAAGATAAACGTTGCACATCTTTGTGACAACCACATTGTACATCTGAATCTGAACAGCAAGATGTAGATGAACTACAAAGCAGTGAATCTGCTTGATTAGAAAGAATACCTAATTTAGAAATAATCAAGAGAGAAACATCCTTAGTGCAAAAAGAGTTAATGGGAAGACTTCAAAATTATATCTTACCTTTTGAGGTATCTGGCAGCTGTGACAGTGTCTTGTTATCAAAACCAGCAGGACCAAGAGATGAAATTAGCCGTGAAAAGTCTGTGGCTTGTACTGAAGAACATGCAGCAACACTAACATCCAGCTTCATCTAAAATTGGAGGCAACAAATTTATAGGATTTCTAGGTCCTAGTTATTTCAACTCAATGAGCAGAATAGAATTTACCTGACAAATTATACAAAGATTATCCTCTGTCTCACAGGTATTAGTAGTGTTTGTAGATCCCAACTTTTCTCCTGTACGGAACACAGTAGATACAGTAGATGGAAAATTTTCCATCAATTCCATCACAAATTGTTTAGACATATTGTGAATGCTGCTGTCTGAAGATGCCTATGAGAGAAGAAATGGTGCACAATTACGTAACTCAATGCCGAGAGACATTTATTTACGATTACTGAGAACATTGAACTGACCTTTGTGCAAAGAGAAGGAATATAAATGCTTTCTAGTTCGTGAAACACTGAATAATAAGTGACTTCCTTGCTAGAAAGCTCAAGCAGAGGTCGAATTATCTTAACACTTGCATCCCTCGGATCACAAAATGACTGGAAAAAAGGGCAGGTTTAGAGAAAATTTGAACCATAATATAACTGCAAAAAAACAACAAAAAACAGTAAATTAGTGACTTTTACCACATCATGGTGCATTTGAGATCCTCTTCCTAGAGAAACGTCAGTCAATATGTGAATTGCCAAGTCAGTAGATGTGTTTGCAGTAAAAACTTTACAACAGTCTAATTCTTTTGCTGATTGCAAGAATATCTTTCTTCTAAAATTGGGATTAGGGACATTAGATAATAATATAAATAAAA
The DNA here is from genome assembly GCF_000697945.3 of Frankliniella occidentalis. Classification (NCBI taxonomy): domain Eukaryota; kingdom Metazoa; phylum Arthropoda; class Insecta; order Thysanoptera; family Thripidae; genus Frankliniella; species Frankliniella occidentalis. The sequence goes on from NW_026267230.1 coordinate 479,343, forward strand.
TTATTCCAATAGGCAAATTTCCGTCTTGAAATAAATTGTCTTACCGTAGTTGTCTTAACAAGTCTTCCCTGGCTGTGAGGCTTTTCACATTGAGAAAAAGATTTTTAAGCTCTTCTTCAGAATTTTCCTTAATTTTTAATGTACTGTCCTTCACCAATGGAAAACACTTTGAACCAGTTTCTTCAAAAATGCTAGCAAGAGTTGTATAATAAGACTTAAACCCATACTGCTCAATAATGCCTGAAATTGCTTGTAAGTTAGCTGTCCTATCTTCGAGGGAAGTTCCTAAGATTGCCCCTTCTGTAAGCACAAAAAGAATTAAGCTGCATGTTTGCGACCCTACTGAACAATACAGAACGACTTTTTAAGAAGATGTGATAATACCATCAATATACAAAACTTGCACTTTGAAGAGGAACCGTTTGTGACTTTGTTCTGAAAGACCAGCATGTAGCAAGTGAAGCATTGCATTAGATTTACCACTCCCAGAAAATGCAGCAAGTACGACATCAGATGGTTTCATCATCTTGGACTTTCCGAGTGTGGAACGAAACTTGTGATTGACATGTGCTAGGAAGCAATTCCTGTCAAAGATGTATTTACACAGATTAATTTCAATTCACTTGCTATATTATAATTGTAAAAGAAAATGTAGTAGAGTAACAGAAAACTACCTGCAATATGCATGTTTGATCTGGAGAATTTGGATCACTGGCTTCTCTGTCGAACATTTCTGACACACTTCTGTCCACCTGAGGAAGCCAAAACCAACTAATTAAAAACCAGTGATGATAAAAAAGACAGATAGAGGCAAAATGATAAAATATTAAACATGACTCACGTTAGCTTTGTTTTCCCTTCCATAAGACTCTGAGAGCCATCCTCCTCATCATTGCGACTGCACATTGTACTTATTACACTGACGTGCGACAAATGTACGACTTTCAAGAATAACTGGATAGAGTGCTTCTACTTCGGCTCCGTGTGCTCTCAATAAATTCTGAGTTTCGCGTCCTTCTTGTTTGCCCACGCTGAAGAGAGGTTAGCTCGGAGTCGGAGCGTGTCGTGGTTACATACGGTTGGTGGTGGGGGTAATGAATGGGTTGATTCAACGGCCAATGATTGACACTAGCCGTTTGAAATATTCACATTGTCTTGTCTCATCTTGTAATGGACGTTGTTACAGTTGGGGAATGCCATGCCATTGTGCCTTGGTTTAGATTTTATACCATGATGTGTGTTCAGGAATAAATAACTTCAAGAATTGTATAGCAACAAAAAAAACATACATTTATTTGCTAAAATATTGCACATATCCGTCATATGTACGTTTTAGGCAGTACAATTTGGGAATTATCTAACATTAATTTAATAACAGCAACAAAGTTAAGTTTAACAGATCAGTCAAACATTACAACTACATACAAACTTGAAAATAGTTAAACGTATACATCAATCCCCGTGATTCTTTTCAGGAAACACATCGAACACCTGGGTAATGATTTCAGTTATATTACAAACAAACAACACAGCTCAGAATTAAAGTTCTTTACTCAGAAATTCAGAATTAGTTTAAAAGCTTCTCCCAAATAACTGCTCAGCATACAGATTTGACGTTTTTTATAAAAGTAGACCAAAATTATTGCATACTTTGAATGTAAGAGGATATAAAAATTTATCTAGTTCCAGACAGTAATTCCACTTACACTACTAATATTTAACCAATTTAACAAGGATTAAACAAAATACTACAGTAAAATTACAACCTTTTGAAAAATATACAATCAGTACACATTTAAAACCTTTCAAAAAATATAAAGAAGAGTGTATATTATGCTTGAACAATAACTGTAGATGCTTGTACTTCCAGATTCCAACATGGAATGTGAAATAAAGTTAGACATAGTGGCTATAAATGAATCATAAATTGCATATGCCTAACTAAATTTCAAATTGAGAAAGATTACGCAAAATTCACCAAGTGACATACATAAGGTGCTCTGGTTTTCTTGGGTAGACAACCCATTCTAGTCCGAGTGAACTGTACAAGATGAATGAGGAAGGAGTAGTACTGGCCAACCTAACAAAAGAGATTTTATGTGTCACCTAGTATACAAATAATTTAAAATTATTATGGGAAAAGAAATCCGACACAGATTCAACAAGCCACAAAACTTTTATCTGTGACGTCAAGGTCTAAACGTCAGTTTTATGTTAAATTACATATTGTTAATCTTTTGGGAGAAAGTTTTACTGGCGTGAAAAAGACGACATCATGCAAAAGTTAATGTTAAAGATTAATTAACGAGGATCAAGGGTTGTGTTATAAATATGAATGTAATGAACTCTACTAGCCTCGATAGGTCTGCTGAGATCGTCTTTGGAATGAGGGAAATTTGAATCCACCATGAACCGGTTTGAATTGAGCATTTTAGGTATTAACAACTGACATGAAGATCCTGGAAAATTCCTGTTACACAAGCATTGGCTACATTGGATTCAATACTGAAAATTGAAATACAGGTGAGAAATGACAAAAGTTCAAAATACAATTTCTGATTATCCAAAAATAGATATAATTTTCCAAAACTACATTTTCTGGCTTAATATCACATACACATTTGATCACAACTGTCTCACACAAAAATACCCAGGAACATTGAACAACACAAGAGCAGGTGCTGTGATGGTGTGTTTTATACCAAGTGTAAAAAGTGGCTATAGACTACAGAAAATAAATTTACCCCGGTAATTTGAATCAGGCAAATGTATAAATGCATATATATTCAACTAATAGCCCAACATTAATTTTTTTTGAACAAACGAGATCAATAAAGTAGGTGCTGTATGCAAGAAAATAAAGATTTATTGTGACATGTGATTAATATCACAAAATTACTTATTGTATAAATAAATGCAAAGCAACACTAAAAGCAGCACAAACTAAAATGTTAGAGCAGTTTGCTGGGGGAGCTGCATCACATGAAAACAAACTCAAGTGGCATTCAATTATAACACATGAATTAAAGACTTAGACAAGTGAAAACCCAAGATTTTGTTGAATAGCCTGAAGCAATTTATAGCGTAGTTTTTCTTTTGTCCCATATCTTGGCAAATCTAGAAGGTTGAAACAAGTGTGTGCTACTGGTAGGTATTTGTCGTCAGAGGTTGGCTGAAAAATTATTTTGATTGCTTTCATACCCTGGAGAGGAATGCGATCAGTTCCCGTTAAGAACATGAGGAACTTTTTCTTTTCAGCTAATGGCAGTTCCATGAAAACCTCCCAAAAGAGGCGAATAGTGGGGTCATCTTCTTTGTAGCCATTTTTGTACTGAGCATGACGCTGTAGCTCTTCCCAATCGTAATTTTCATTGCCTATAACAACTGCCATCAATTCTGCAGCATGGAAAAGTTCCAAGACACGTCCACCGCATACTTTCAAAAATCCTTGGGAGAAAGCCTGTGAAAAAGAGAGCAGATATTAAATTTCAAACATAATATACCGGTTGAACAGTTCAACTTAATTTCAAAGAGACAAGATAAAAAATAACAAGTACCTTAAAATGCTTTTCGACCATTTTATTTAGAAGCATGTCTACATAGAGGTCCACATACTCAGTCTTGTTATGAAGGTTGACAGGTATGTCAGCACCACCAGGTTTTAATGGAAATAATTTCACTTCGCCAAATACTTCTGTGGACATCTGAAAAGACAATCCAAATACTTCCTCAAAGTCATCATCTTTGTAGTCCAAAATGTCTTGAAGACTCTTTGCCATAGTGGGTGATAAGTCATTTATATCCTGTAAGGTAACAGGTTCATTTAACAATTTCTTATAGAGGGCTAAGGGAAAAGGCAAATTGATGATGGTGAAGTTGTATATGGCAAGACCACACAGAAGTCCAATGAGATAATACATCATTTCATGTTCAAATGTAACTTCACTGAACCAAATGGCATTTGTTTCTTCATATGATTTGAACATTCCATATGCTGGGTCAAGGATTTCCTTCAAAAGCAACATGAAGAATTCTTTTCGAACTCCACCAGCATCTTCAGCTTCTTCTCCACAAAACTTTATTTTCAAGGGTTTCTTCAAATCTTTGCTATCACATTGGTACAGTTCCCTAATAGTATCATCAACTATATTTTCTCTGCTGACATTAAGCACAAGATACTGATTTATACCACCAAGCATGTTCATAAGAAAATCTGTTGTGGCCTCTTGCATTGCTGAATGCATTTGAATCGACTGATCAGTCTCAAGCAATAAAGTTTTAGCTTCAGCATTAAATACAAAAGGATAGTTGCAGAAATGGACTGCACTGGAAGGTGGGAGGGAAGGTGCAAATCTCAATAAAATACTGGGATCAATTTGTGCCACCCACCGCACATAGTCCACTTGGATATCAACAACTTCTTGCAAATCATGTAAGTAAAACGAGTTGTATGGGACTTTTTGGCCAATATCTTTGTTAAGGCGGTTCAATAATGCTAACATTTCAAGGGCACGCATGATTACTTGGCTTACAGTGCTCTCTCTCACAACTGGAAGCCGAATCACATACATGACAACATTTTTATAGATCCGAATGAGGCGTTCAAAGTAATCTGGTGATTGTGCTCCCCACCACATTAATACAATTTTACGAGCTTCATTCTTCAATTCAGATACAGCTTGAGCAAAAGGAACATGGATCTTCTCATAATTTTTGGGATTTTCACATTCATGATACATTGGTAGGGTGAGATATATTCTCAGTGTTTCAACATCAGGAGGAGAACTAACCAGGCTTGGTATAAGTCGTTGGACAATGCATGTCATAATGATATCTTTAATTGTAGGATGCTCAAGCCTTCCAACATTGGAAAAGAATGATTCAGCCTCTTCAATATCGACACCAGGATGTTTGGATGTACAGCAGTAATGCTCATCATTTTTTAATAAGAATGATGCATTAAAACACGCTTGGCTCCCAAACACTGTCTCAAGATAAGAGATGAGCTCCAAATCTACTTGAGAGTCTGCAGCACAATTTTCACATTCTTGAATGAATTTCTGCAACAATGTCAGTATTTGAGTGTTGGGCAAATATTCCCGGAAATCATCTGGTCTGACTTGTTCGTGGGGAAGTGAAACCAGAGCAAAACAGTGATCTCCTCCAGATGATATGCGCTTGATGATACATTCATGGGCTGATTCTACCAATGACACCCCACTAGGGCTAAGCCATGGGCCTATCACAACTTGAGGTGTAGACACGTTTCCAGTGCTTTTATTGCCAAGCTGACCAGCTCCTCCAAGGCCAAAAGCATAGACGCGCCCACGAGATGGAACAAGAGCAAGCGTGTGCCTTCTGCCACATGCCACCTGGGTTACAGTGCTTCCCATAAGTTCTGTAACCTTCCTAGGAAGACATTCATTTGAGTGGGACCCATGCCCAAGTTGCCCATGCATACCAGCACCACAGGTAAAAACACCACCATCGCGAGTCAAAAAGACTGAGAAATCTTCCCCACAGGCAATAAATTTCACTCTTATAGAGCGTAAACTTTTCAGTTGGGCTGGGTATTTTCTGTTGCTACAGTCAGAGAGACCCAACTGGCCACAGGTGTTTTTACCCCATCCGAACACTGCTCCAGACTTGGAGACAGCAAAGCTATGATTAGACCCACAGGCAATAATTGCTATTGGTATGCCTGCTAGTGAGGTAATAAGAGTCGGTTTTCTTTCTTGTTCTGATGTTGTGCCTAAACCGAGCTGACCAAAACGGTTGCAGCCCCAGGAGTACAGTTGGCCATCATTGGTTAAAGCTAAAGAATGGTTCTGACCACAAGCTACTTGAATTACTGTTGACAGAGCTAAATTTTTAACAGTCTTTGCACTCCACTGATCACCAGAGCCTGAGTTGAGACCAAGCTGGCCAAATGAATCGGAGCCCCAACTAAAAAGTTGGCCCCACTTCGTAACAGCGACACTGTGACACCCGCCACAAGCTAGAGCTTGAATTGAGTAATCACTTAGGCTTGTCACTAGCTCAGGACGTGTACGATGCTGCTCTCTACCAAGCTGTCCATGATCGTTGTTACCACAAGAAAGGACTTCACCTTTAGCAGTCAGCATCAAAGTATGGCTATCTCCGCAGACAATATCTTGTACACACTGACTTTCTTGCACAGACAAAGACAATTCTCGAGGACATAATATTTGATTCTCTTCAATTCCTCCTAGACCAAGTTCACCATTGGTTGTGTTACCCCAGCAGTAAACACGTGAAAATTCAACTGGTTTGGTATCCATACTCTCATCTCCTTCCTTAGTTTCTTCTCCATGATCAAGAGACATGGTGATATATCACAAGGAAAAGTCTTCTTAGAATGTTGAAAGGATTTTAGACAAAATGCAGTTCAGATTTTCATGAAAACTTATAAAATTTTCTGAAAGGGAAAACCAAAGAATTAACGGCTTAAATAAATAGTAACGGACACAAATCTTTCAGTGAAGCCAATGGATGTCTACACTAAAAAAACACAGGAAGGAGAAATGCTTACAGTGCATAACTGCCCGTTCTTTCCGGTAAAAATAGGGACTTGGCCATCCAAATGGGTATGCAAGAAGATCCAAGATAGGTGGTTATGTAGGAAATTACAACATGCAACATACACCTTCTTTAGCAGTGAAATGTCTTTAGGATGTGTTCGCACGACGCAAACACCCTGGAAGAAAACACAGATGTCAACGAACGTTAGTGACATAATTATTCATTCCTCATTTCATTCAATGTTATGACTTGCTGAAACAGCACACTTCAGAAACTGGCATCTTCTAGAAGGTTAGGATCGTGGTAATATACCAAAATCATACCAAAGAATAAGTGATGACGAATGATCAGCTCCCAAGCTTTTCATAATCATCAGGAATATGAGCTAACAAGCTGATCAAGAAGACACTAAATAATTTTCCAATTCGTGAGCATCGATTGTGGTTGTTTTGAAAGACAAGGACAACTCGGCAGTTCTTTTGAACACAAGGCAGCGGGAATCCACTATTTCTATAGTTGGTATCGGACAACCTCGGACAAATGACGTCATTCAGGTCGCGCTGGTTCGCCCCCGACACACACCCACCACAAGTTGACGGGGAAGCCAGGCGAAGCGGTTTCTTTCCAATTCTCACATTTTCACCTTGATACCCTTTAGCTGTCAGTCTTTGGTGTTTACAGTAAGTGAAGGAAACTATTTTCACTCTATCCTGAACTCAGAATTATCGATGAGTTCTTATTAGTTTCTGTCGCTCTACCGTCCTTAAACCCCCTTGTGATTGACACTAGCCATCCACGCTTTAGGTTAGGTATTCGGTCACAATTTCAGAACCCCTGATAAACTGCTGCTCAAAAGATTTTTGCCTGACTTTATGACACCGAAAAATGTTATATTTTATATGTTCTGGATAACTTGCTGCATCTAGTGACGATTACTATGATCATGGTTCTAGTTCAGACTTCAAACTGACAGGTGTCCATTTCCATTAATTGACCAGTCGTTGTGTTTTGCAGATTATGGGTGATACAACTGGCCTGTCAAATGCAGAGGCCAAGGAACTGTGTCATGAGCCGGAGCCAGACACCAAAGTATGAATTTCTGCCTCTGTAAAGATTACTTTAGCTCATTCACTCTAAACTTCTTATGGCATTGTGTTTGTGTTTCAGGATTTTATTATGCAGCAAACTATGTACAGAATCAAAGACCCAAGGCGCTCTTTACCTTTCTACACTAAGGTCCTTGGTATGCGGCTCCTTCAAAAATTGGATTTTCCAGAAATGAAGTTTTCGCTGTATTTTATGGGCTATGAACCAGCTCAAGACATACCAAGTGACCCTGCTGAACGCATCCAATGGACTTTCACACGCAAAGCTACTATTGAACTGACCCAGTAGGTTTATTATTTTAGAAACTTTGTAGAACACATAAAACCCTTAAATTACAGTGTAATCTTACTTTAAAAAATTCTTATTTAAGCAATTGGGGTACTGAAAGTGATCCTGGTGCTGTGTATCACACTGGCAATTCCGAGCCAAAAGGCTTTGGTGAGTTAATTATTTGTTACATATAACTTAAGTTGTGCTTCAAAAATTATCAGTTTTTACTTGCAAATTTATGACCATTGTGTCTCAGGTCATATTGGAATTACTGTTCCAAATGTTGATGAAGCCTGTAAACGATTTGAGGAGCTTGGTGTTGAATTTATCAAGAAACCCAATGATGGTAATGTAAATCTGTAAATCTCTACTAGAGCATCTCAATTATTAATTTTTTATCTTGTTCTCTATTTCTTTATGCCGCTTTGTTTAATTTTACAGGTAAAATGAAAGGCATTGCTTTTATCAAGGACCCTGATGGTTATTGGATTGAAATTTTTGCTGCCACAAGAATGTCTGGGCTAATTTTGACTTAATTAATTAATTGTTCTAGAGGACAATTTGGAGAAACTTAAATATGCATATTCCAATAGAGTAATCTTCCAATTTCATCAGCTTCTAAATTTCAAAATTTACCAACTAATTATACTTTTAATTTTGTATAGCTGTTTTTACTGGTAAGCCAATCAAAGTCTAATGAAATTTGCACGTCTCATCATCAATTTTAAATTTGCATGAATCAATTTATCTGAATTGGTGTTTGATGAGTTGTGAGCATCATATTAGCATGTGTGCCATCTAAAAAGTGTTAATGGACAGTGTTTCTAATATTTGAGAGACTTCTATATTTTTGGTGTAAATAGAATATTTTTTTAAAATTTAGAATCGATTATCTTGATTTCAATTTCCTCGATAGCTGTGCTTCCGCCACCGGTCTCGCGTGTAGCGGGTTGCCTACCGGCGTGCTACCCGCCACCTCCTCATCTCAACTTCCCCCTCCAACGTACACGAGGAACTCGCGACTTCAACCCGCGGGTCGGGACGCACCGTTCTCCATGAACGCCTAGAACGCCTCGTGATTGAATTTACGTAACTCCCATCCAGCCCTAGAGCCAGGCTCGGCCAGGGTCCGACCGGCCCGTCTACTTCGGCTGCCAAGTTACCGCCATTCCTGCTCTAGACCAGGGCATCCGCCAACGATCCTGGAGACGTATGCACGCATGTACGCCGCCCCTTCCTAGCCTGGGCCTGCGGCCTGGGCTGGGCGTGGTTGCGAGGACAGAAGGCATGTACGTACGTATCGTTATCCCGAGCGAGAAGCGTTTGCGAGGAGGAAAGGGAAGGCAGAAGCCGTGTGAGACTTATTGAGGTTGGTTATGGCCAGGGCGCGGGAGGGAGTCTGGGGTCGTTGTCCCGACGCTCCCATTCATATCAAGTTGTTCCGTGTTGTGCCACGCGAGTTCGTTGGCTCGCCAAAGTGTCCACACGGTGTCGGGGGCGCCACTCACGGGCCGCCGCCCCACCCCACTGGTGTTTGGAGAGTGGGCATTCCCTCCCTCGCCGAGTGCTGGGCGTCGCGCTGGGCGTGAAAGAAGGGTAGAGAGAATAGAACGCTATTAAATTCCACATTTATTTGGAAGAAGTCACAGGCTTCTATCCGCACAAACACATCTACTTAATAATCAACTTTTCTATTCAGACAAAATAAATTACTAGTCTTTTGACCTATAGCTTTTAGTATTAGATATTTGGGGTTACTTCTCAAAGCCTCTGTAATTACAAACAGGCCTTTAGTTTTAAATATTCTTTGAAGTACACAAGTTTTGTGCCCCTATACCTATGAATCTTAATTGACAACACATCTAGGTCTTTAAAAGCTAAATCAAGAATGGCATCGGATCAATTCATGGCATTTGTGATAGTAAAACAGTACGATTACCACAAATCATCTTTGGAGAAAATCACATATAAACAATTAAAAACAAAACAGAAAAAATAAATTAGTCAATGGGGTGATAGTATGTTAGCTTAGATTGCACTAAACAAAGTGGAATGTTGGGATGAGTGTAATTTGATGAAACACAAATGAAACAATATCACAGAACAAACAAAAGCAATGACACCATCACTTTCAGATAGATGCATGAGAGAAAACGATTGAAAAATGATGATACATAAATAGCACTTTAGCTGACTTTAGCACAGCTGAAACATATTTCTATTAGACATCTACGTTGCAGGTGAAAGCACAAAAGGCAAAGGAAGAAGAAGATGATGACTCGAGGATGGGGTGAGTGTAGGATGACAGAGCATGGTGGTGGTGAGTTAGGAACTAGTGCTCTGCCTCTGGCGCTGGCTCCCACTCCTGGACCTGCAGCCCGCAGGCGCGCCGACCGGGCCGACTGCTTGCGCTACCTCTCAGCTCCTGGAGTGTTTCTCCTGGTTCGGTTCGCTTCGGCCCCTCGCCTTGACACGGCGTCGTCTGTCAGCTCGGCCCACTACTTGGAGGAGGACAGCGCGGGGAAGAGCAGCGGGTAGGGGTTGCCCTGGTCGGAGGCCTCGCAGTGACAGGCTTGGCAGGGGCCCTCGCCCAGCCCCTCGGCGAGCACCTCGGCGCGGGGGTCCGGGGCGGTGCAGCCCAGCAGCCAGTGGGTGCGCAGGCGGCCCTTGCCCTTCAGCTCCACGAAGCCGCGCTCCTCCATGCGGAAGCTGCCCAGCTTGTCCAGCAGGTGGCGCGCCGCGTCCGACACGTGTATTCTCTGCGCTGTTGGACAAGAACGAGGAGGTCAGGGCAGAGTCCAGGCATAGGCGGGGGCCTGCGCGTGCGAGTGGGCGTCGGGCGAGATACTTACGTTGCCCTGTGGACTCCATGCGCGAGGCGGTGTTGACTGTGTCGCCGAACAGGCAGAGGTGCGGCATCTTCTGGCCGACCACGCCGGCGCACACGGGGCCCGAGTGCACGCCGATGCGCACGGCAAGCTGCTGCTCGGGCCGGTGCTGGATCTGGAAGGTGCGCACCGCGTCCAGGATGGCGAGCGCCATGAGCGCGATCTCCTTGGCGTGCTGGTCGCCGTTGCGTTCGGGCAGCCCGGACACCACCATGTACGCGTCACCGATGGTCTCCACCTGGAACAACAAAGAGCGAACGCGGTGAGTACACGCATGCTGCGGCTGCTTACACCGATTCAAATCGCGCGACTCGGAGGGGATTCGGGGCAGCGGCGGCGCGGCGGGGCGCGGCTCAAGGCGAGTTCGCCGGCCCTTTGCGCAATCCGACGCAACGCAGCACACAAACGGACTACGGCCTAAAGGCCCAGAGGCAGACACGGCCGGCCGGCCCGGCTGCTGCTGCACGAAGTGGTTTGCCTGCTGCCGCGGCTGCCGCGCCGGGGCGTGGCAGGGTACAATACGACTGCATTGCACACTGGCTTCCTAGTCCAGTTCGCCTTGTTTGCCAAACGTGCAGCGCAAGCAAGCAGCGGCATCGAAGTGGCGCCCGCCCCGCCCCGCCCCGCCCATCGCCACACGAGCCTCGCTAGCGCCCCGCCGCCGCTGGTGGTGGTTGGGCCATTCTTTTACGAGTTGACCGCTTCGCCTCACCTCCGCAGGGCTTTACGAGAGATTTCGTTCTCGAAAGGTCCGCGCGAGCAGCCCGGTCATGTTTGATGGCCTTTACGGGCGCCGAGCCGATGCATTGGCAGCTAACAGCCTGCGCCGGTCTGCGACCCAGTGCGGCTCCGCCGGGCTCCGCCCCGCCGCGCTGCGCTACGCCGCGCCACGCCCCAGACCGGCCCGGGCCGGACTGGTACAACGGCTCCCGCCCCACCCCGCGACCCCGTCGGCCTAGCCCCGCCGGGGCTCGGTTCTTGTCAGCGAGGACTTTGATTCCCAGGCTCCCCCGCCCCGCCCCGCCCGCCCTCGGCGGCCG
>NW_026267230.1:500490-508194 GCF_000697945.3 Frankliniella occidentalis
AAAATATTAAACTTTAAGAAGAAGAAGAAGAAGAAGAAGACCAAGAGACGACGACGAACCGAAGAACCCGCGCAAACCAATCGCAGAACCATAGTCTCCATCAGCGGGTCTATTGGAAGGATCGCTGCACAGCAATCACCAGGAAGAGGATAGCTCATGAGGAATCCCCAGGGCATCATCTCGTCCTGTTGTTGTTGTTGCTCCTACTGGATAACACGGTCGTATACAGTTGTTAGCAGGAGCAGGCGAAGTGTGGTCCTTGCTGCTTGTTTTCGGCCAGCGTCGCTGCCGCCGCTGGTACTTCTACTGCTGCCTCAGCTTCGCGACGTCATCACAATTATTCGGAATCGCAAACTACGTGTTGTGCGATTTCACACGGTGAGTGAGGTGGAAAAACGGGGGGGGGGGGGATGGAGAGACCCGTTCCACTTCGTCAGTATCTCTCTCTATCCCCCCGCTCCCCCCTCCCTCGTCTTTCTCTCTCTCTCTCGAATTTTCGCGGCGCCACACTACTCGTTAACGACGGGAAACACGCGGAGGGCTTCGAAACAAACAAACAAATAATGCGATGCGTGTGAAATCTGCGCACCGCGCTTCGGCTGCTCCTGCTGTCTGTGCTTTTCAAACTAGAACCGCCCCCGTCACCACCCCGCCCACGGTGTGACGGTCGACCGACAGGCGAGGAGGATCGTCGTTCTACATGCGTCAAAGATATGAACACAGACACAAGACAATAATGAGGAAGGAGACTCGTGGACCCTTCGAGGGAAAATGTGGAACCCGGGGCGGGGGTGAGGGCTGGGGCACTGTTAGGCAACAGATCGCCGACCTGCCCCACGCCCGCGCCGGGACTGGCCCCTCCTCCTTCTACCTCCCCCAACCCCATCCCACTCCTTCCCACCTATCGCCAACCGGCTAGAGCGAGTGGCAAAGGCAAACAAATATTACACGTATCATTGTCAAAGCTGACGAATGTAGGAAATCTTGTTTTATTGTGTTTTGCTCTTTCAAAAAAAGAAAGATATGGGCATATCTTCCATCATTTTTACTTAATCTCGGGCGTCATCGCGCTTCCGATGCGACATAATAGCGTCGGAAGCAGCAGCCAGCAGTGCTCAGTGGCGAGGCGGCGCGTGGGGCATTGGCCCCCCAGCGCCCCACGCCGCGCCGCGCCACGCCGCACCACGCCGCGCCAGCAGCGCCTCGCTGTACCATTCGCACGCGCGCTCAGCGCGCACACCCCGGCCCGGCCCGGCCCGGCAGGCGGAGGTGGGGTCGGAGCCCCTGCCAGGATGGAGGTAGGCACTCCCGCATGGCAGCCCTGCACTGCGGGCCGGCCCGCCCTCAGCCCGCAGGGGCCCTTCCTGTTAACTGACACGTCAGTGCACGCTGCAGTGTCGCGAGTTTTGCTGACCCCCTCAGCCCCAAAGGCGCCATGGCCACTGCCGCGCAAAGAGGGTATGCACTTTCCTGACTAGCCCAGCAATACACCCGTCCTTTACCACCGTTTCAACATTCACTCTCATCCCGTCAGGCAATTCCCAAAGTGGAAAACATACTGGATCTGCAAGCGCGGGAAAGCGAAAGAATTTGCTGAAAGAGCACAACAAACCCATGCTGCGGCTGTAGCAGCTCACGGTGGTGAAGGGAAGGGGGACAGACAATCCCCCCATTCGCACCCCCCCGAACAGCTCGAGTAGGCCAAACGCCAACGCCGTGAAACTATTTAGTAACCTCAGGCGGTTATCGCAACTACGCCGGGGTATTCGAAACTTAAGAAGAACGTGCTTAAGACATCAATCATACGGTTAGGGAAAGTAGAGAGTGGGGTTGTAGAGAAAATGGTTGGGAACGGGGTTGGAGCCCCTGCCAGGATGGGAGTAGGCAGACCCGCACGGCAGCTGTGCAGTGCGGGTCGGCCTCACCACAGGGGTCCTCCTCCCGTGCTCCGCGCGGCTGCGGCGGGCGTGGCGTGGACGTCAACGCCGAGAGGGTGCGGCGAGGATCCCGTCCCGTCGGCGACCCTCTCGCGAGGCCGACGCGCAGCGCCACGCGTGTTGGGGTCCTGCGCCTCAGACCCGGCAGCGGCGCCGCCGTCAACAACGAGCAACGAGAAAAAGCATGTTGACTGGCTGGTGCGGCCTGCTGCCGGCGGCGCCCCGGGTGAAAGGACACGGCGCTGCTCGAGGTGCGGCGGGGAACGGTCTTATCCAAGGCGAGCGCCCGCCCCGCCACGCGTACGCCACGCCCCGCCACGCCCCGCCACGCCCCGCCGCGCCCCGCTGCGACCCCAACGCCACGCCTCAGCCCGGCAAGTGCGCAGGCGGCCGACGCGGACACACACGTACTGCATAGTTTGTGGTGTGTGGACGCCACGCCACTTATTACGAAGAAGAAAAACAATGCAGTGGGGCAGCCAGTGACGACGTCGCGATCATCTTTTAAAACACAGTTTCCAGGTAATGCCAATTATTATCGATGGTTTGCGCGTCACCTCTGGTGGCAGGGTGCTGACGCGAAGAAGCGCGCCCCCCTGCCTGTCCTTGCCCCGTCCCGTGCCGCGGCGGCCAGCGGCCCGGAGCGTCACCGCCGCCGCCGGTGGTGACGTCCGATAATGCCTTCGCCTCGTTCCGATCCGATGGTTCCTGGAAGGGAAGGGGGTCGTTTGTGGGCGAGAATTTGAATACCGATTGGTCCAAAGTCCAAAGACGCGTGAATAACCGACAAGGAGGAACCGCCCGGGGGGCGCACCTTAAAAAGGTAAAATGTGGACCGCAGATTGATGACGCGATTGACGATGCGAAGAGGTCGGTCGAAATGTAGTCCTGGAGCGGCTGCGAGCCAGCGGCACTAGTCCATACAGCGGCGGCGCGGCCGAGTCCTGCTCATCAGGAACTGGCCCCGGCCACCCGCCCGCCCCGGCGACCCGTCCGACCCGCACCGCCCGTCTGAGAACTGACAGCGCCTCCAGCGCGACGGTGAAAAAAAATGTGCTTCTGGCGTCAGCGAGCATCGAACGTCAGAAGTTTAAACGGCCACGTGGAGCTGGGCTGCACGCTGCGGAGGGAACCGCACCCAATACCTCCGATCGCTCTCTCGCTGCCCTTGCTGTATATTGTCTGTTTGTCTGTCTGTCTGTCTGTTTGTCTGTCTGTCCGTCCGTCCGTCCGTCCGTCCGTCCGTCCGTCCGTCCGTCCGTCCGCCCGTCGCTACTTTTTCCTTTCTCCAGATCGCACGGGGGTGTGCCGAAGTGTGAGGAGCCGGCTCGCGTTAGGTAAGCGGCCAGGTTAGGCGCACCAGCCGCACTCACCCTATAATGACGCGTGGAGAAGTCACTTCCTTCCGGCTCCGGGGCGTTTGTTGTTTGTCGTTTTGCTCAAACTACTTTCTCCGATTATCTCACTGTGGGGCTGCTCCTGCTGGTCGCGGAGGGGTGGGGTCGTCCACCACGCCGCGGCCACGATGCGGTCCAGCCTCACGGCCTCGCGGACCTCCCCGCCGCGGCCGGTCCCCGAGTACTGGGGCCGGCCCTTGCCAGCCAGGCGCAAAGCAGGGCAACACCGACGAGTGGAATGTTCTGGACCCGAACCGAAAAACCTCGCCACGCTCGTCATCGCGCGTTTTCACAAAGCTTCCGGCATTCATGAAAGGAACCTTTTCGCCGGCGAGTAAGTTGTTTTTGCGACGAGCGTGTGGCGAACGCTGCACACACGAACAACACGCGTGGTCGTCTTTCTTCTTCATCGTCTCCGTCGCCGTCATCATCATCATGCCGACGGAATGAGAGAAAAAAGGTTGGCCGAACCGCGATGAGCTTCTCACTCGATTTTTTTTCTCTCTCTGCCCGAATGGCGAGGTGTCAGGCGATTTGTCAGGCAGCGCAGTGACAACCCTCGCGGGCTGTGCCGTGAGAACAATATCCATGTAGACGTCGCGACGACGCTCGCTCGGCGCGCGCCTTTGACGCAGGCGTGTCAGAATGCTGATGGCGTGCGACTTTGTCGCCGGCGGGGAGGTACCGGCGGGCGGGAGGGGGGCGTCCGAGAGTGACCGGCCGCGGCGCCCTCGCGTCGCCAGTGCACGCGACGGGGCTGCGTCCGAACCCAATGACAGGGGGAGGTTGACGGCGCGGTGCTCGCTGCTCGCCCCCGGCCCGGGGGGAGGGAGGGGGCGCGTGACGCGGATCAGCAGTCGCGCCACTTAACATGCACAAACTTGGGGAACAAGAAGAAGCGCCCGGAGCAGGCGGCGCGAGGACTCGGGGACGCGCGCGTGGAGGCGCAACGGCGCGGGCCGTGATGAGGCTGGGCTTGGGGAGGAGGAGGAGCCTGTGAGGAGGCGGCGGCGGAGGACGCTCCCGGATCTGGAGGAGCCGCGCGGGAGGTCACCTTAATTAAACACAAAAAGACCGGCTCCGTTGGCCGCGAGCCACCGCAGTCCGCCCCGCCACGCCCCGCCACGCCCCGCCACGCCCCGCCAGGCTAAACGCCCGGCTTGCGGCTTTTAGCGGCTCTTAGTGGCATGACTAGCGGCTCCATCTCCTCTGTGACGTCTCCCTTCTCGCACTGGGCTCCTCACCGGGGTGGGCGCGTCGCCCTCCCCAAACCTAACTGGTGTGGGCACCCCGGTGGAACGAACCTACCCGAAACTTTACGTTAATGTTAACATTGTAAGAGTGAAGATTAAGAGTAAACAATAAGTTAACTAAGAGTACACGAAAAGTAAACGAAAACTTCTCTCAAAAGTTAACATTTCCAAAAAAACTAGTAGTTTTCTTATACTTTTAGATGAAGAATAGTACACTTCGGCGATATAGTACCACGTTACACTGGAAATGCAAGTGTGTGAATGTCGCTCACCTGCAGGTGAGCGACATTCCATTCGTACACTTAGGGGGGTAAACGTGTGAAATTTCCAGGAAAAATTCACACCTTTACCCCCTTAAGTGTACGAATGGAATGTCGCTCACCTGCAGGTGAGCGACATTCACACACTTGCATTTCCAGTGTAAGTTCGTTCCACCCGGGCACAACCTTCGGGAGCTTTTGCATGCCTGCTGTACTATCATAAAAGTGTTTTCACTCATCGGTCCTTGTCCCCACTACCTCGCCAGCCCCATCTGCGCACTCAAAATCCATACAAGAGAGAAATTGGAAACGATAAATTGAGTGCATTTCCTACGCCTTCCTGGTGCGATAGAAAGTTATTTCCTGATCGATTTTACACGTTGAGTCCAACGTGACCATCCAGCTTGGGCACGTTTCGCTGCGAATGGAGATCAACACGTGGTAAAGTCGTAATGTATCGTATCACGTTTCTAGCTACCGGCAGTCCACTTTACAACCAGACGAGGACAAATTTTGCTCGAGAAGGCATGTTTAAAAATACTCGCCTCCATTGGGTGAGAAAGATTGTTCTTAATCGTCTTAATCCTTAGGGGTAGGTTACGCCACCCATGGATGGTTAATATTCGGAACTCCCAATCCAAGGACTTACCTTGGTAGTTTTCGGCACGTGAGTGTAAAAGATCCTTTCATGATTTGTACGTCATGACGGTGCTTAATCACTTTGTTGCCGCAAAAGCGACGGAAAATAAACAGAGATCGGGGAAAACCTCGCGGCTAGAGCACACGTTGTAATTCGTCATTTTTCTTGGTTCTAATGTCCTGTCGTGTCGTACGACCGCGAGTGTTTGACCGACGCCGACGCGTTCTCTCGCGCGCACTACGCGAGCAGGACAATTAAAGGTGATTACGGCCGGCTTCATTACCGGAGATGACGCAGGAGCGGCGGCGGTGAAGCGAGAAGAAAGCGCCGCCTTCATCCGCGTCATATGCGAAGCGAAAATCATCAAACACACACTGCAAAAGTTGTCTCTTTTTTATCAACTGACAACTTGCACTGGTTCAGATTTTACGATTCATCTTGCAAATTTTCTCCAGGGGTAAATTTTGCTTTGCTGTTCTTTAAACACTGTGATGTCACGTTGAAACGATGGTGTCTCGTGTCACACTAGTTAGAATGCTGAGCCACATTCGTAACGCAGGTACGCCTGCCATGCACTTAGCCCGGAAGGATAGCGAAGCAAGGGAAGTCACACTAATGGGACATGATATTCTAGGCAATGTGACACATAATTCACATTAGATTTAATGTGACGTCACAGTGTTTGAGTAACAGTGCCATAAGGCAAAACAAAAGAGTTCACGACATGTTTATCAGTCACCATTTTGAAATGCACTTCTAAGTGTCGTCACATACTTTTATTTATCGAGGGGGGTCGCAATAACTCCTGCTGTAAAGGGCGTAGTCGCCCCCTCGTGATGGCCAGTCCCTGTCCAAATTGCACATGCACCCCGCGATGGTGCTATCGCTACAATCTCCTAATGCGGGCAGGGCATAAAGAGTCACCCCTCGCCCGCGAGAGCCGCTCGGCCCGAGGACCTAGACCGCCACTACTGGCGGGCGCCACTCTCCTTCTCGACAGCCAAAGTGTTTACGAGGGACACGTGCACCGCTGGACGAGCGATCCTCCTTCCTCGTGTGCGCTAGCGGCGCTGCGATGCACTTTGTCAATCACGGATCACCCTCGCATACACGTTGCATGTTGAACAAATGACAGTTATGCAAATCCCGGCCGATGATGGACTTTCTGAAATGCGCGGCCCGCGACGTTCTTCTTTCGTTCAGCGCGAGCGGCGCGCGGGGCCAGAGCGCCTTGGCGATAACTTCTCCGCGTTCTTTGAACTGTTGCCGAAATGTAAATGTATCTTGTCACGGTTTGGGTTTTCATTTCTATTACTTGATTATTATCTTGTGGTGATGCGAGTTTCGCCCGTGTGCACTGAACACGTGTCACTTGCTCCACTTGGCAATTAAGCTCCTTGCACGTGTGAAACTCGTCGTGCTGGGCTGTTGGACTAGACAACGGAGGACGGCGGCATAATTCTCATGACGATCACGTTAAGTGTCAAAATAATACCCCAGTGTTCAACATTTGGAGTCATCCCTGTAGGCAAGAAGACAAAGTAAATTCGCTGACGTACACTCTTTTGTTTTTGTTGGTGTATTGCCTATGGTTTAAAGATGGAAGCGTGACACTTAACGTGTTCTGTTGGTATATTGTCTTTTTAAAAACTGAGGACGATAGTACTGCTCCACAACTAACAAAGAAGAGCTCGGCCAATTTTTCAGTGGATCCCAAGACTTGTTTTCTTCTTTTATTGTTAACCAGTTAGTTGAGCCCTGCGTGACGGTTCCTCGGCGGTTCTCTTCCGCAGTGACAGGGCGACTGACAGACAAGGCACCGTGGTGAGTGCCACACTGTGTGCCTCACTGAGTGCTACCGCGGATGCAAACGGGTGCGGGCGCGCAATCCGCGGGTACTCCTCGAAGCTAGCCTGACCCCGTCATGAACTTCTCATGAGCCCCGAGACAATAATGCGCGTATTCTACATGCCACTGCGATGTCGAGCCAAGCCACCGAAACGCCACAATTTCAGACGGTGAAATTTGCAAAATCGACCGATTTTTTGGAACGTCCCGACCCGAGCTCTCTCGTGGCTGACTAAATATTTAACCGCAAAATGTATAGCGGATGGTCAGGTGACGAACGATGACCGGCTCTCCTCTGATGTCATCGGCAAAAAACACGCACACTTCACACTTTACTGACTCCCCCCCCCCTCTCTCTCTCTCACCCCC
>NW_026267230.1:515309-518847 GCF_000697945.3 Frankliniella occidentalis
CCACCCCGCCCCGCCAAGCCCCGCTGCGCCTAACCCCATTTGTCGTCTGGCAGAGGCGACACCGTCCAGTGTGCCGGTCGCATTAAGAAGCAGAGTCAGTAGTGACTTGACGTTTGACCAGAACAGGTTTGGTAGGACTTGGTGCTGCTGCGCTGGCCGGGCGGCCGGGGCCCGCCAGGAGGCGGAGCAGGAGGAGCGGCGGGCACCCGGCGAGGCGATGCATCGAGAACACGCGACTGGAGAATCGCGCTGGAAAATATTCGATGAAACATCAGCATTTTAAAACTGTAAGCGAGCACTGCATCTCTCACGTTTGATTAATTGGCCAGATTGTCGGGTGCTTGATGTTTTGTCTCTAAAGCCCATCAAACTTTCCTATCACGGAGACCAGACCCGGGCCGATCCCTAACTCGTGGTTTCTCCCTTTTCTTCGATATGAGGGCGAAAGTTCAAGGCGAAGAAGTTGTCAGTAATTCCAACTCGACGTTGGGTTTTGCAACAAGGTAGTTTAGCTCGGGAGGCGCGCGGCCGGGACTGGCAGGCGTGGAATCAGCCGAGTTGCAGGCGGGACGGCTCGGTTCGGTAATGATGCATGGCGGTGGCGGGCGCCGCGTGGATCCTCCTCGGCGGCGCGTCGTGGGAAACGCTTACAGAAACCCATAAAGTCGGCCATTGATGCGAATGTTTACGTTATTGCGTAACTCTAGCGGCCACAATCTCCATGGCGGCGTGGCCGAGAGGTCGCGCGGTCCAGACGGCTTGGTTTCTGCTCCGCCAATTCAGCTTGCGAGGCCCAGACCCGGCCGGGCGACTTGCTATGTTACCGCGCAACATAATTTTATTTACAAAGCAGCGTTTTTGCTCTTCCCGAGATTACATCGGGGCACACCACAGGCCACAGAGGTCACACGAATCTAAATCTGGTCATTTTATGTTTTATCTAGCTCCTTTTATTATTAAAGAGGTTATCGGTGGAAAGGCCTCGTGTGTTTTTCATTCGGAAGAAAATCGCTCCGTAGGTTTCGCCAAGGTTTTGACAATGTGGTGCGATGACTATCGGCGATATAGCGGTATCGGCGATGAACTAGCCTGCTCGTGCTTTCGGGCGCGAAACTGATTCTTTTCAGTAGTTTCCCGTGTATGTTGATATGATCTCCGTTCCCAGGCCGTCGTGGGGGTGCTCCAGCTGACAACCATACCACCTGCGGGCAGCAGCCCTCTTTCCGTATCTGCCATCGGCCGAAATCCGTAATCCACCCCTTAGCGTATCTCGGCCACTTAGTACGCGATCCGCTTGATCCGCTTGCCGCACGGGGCCAGTCATTAGCTAAACTCCAAGAGATGCCTTTTTATTGGGAGCGATCCAAATGCTCAGGCGGCGCGCGACCGCCATTTGGCCGATTTGACGACCCATATCGCACGGCTTGACCGTGTTTTGTCAACATCAGCGCTCCGGCGGGAGCCAACGAACCGCAAGGCGCTGCGCAGCGAGTGGTGCGCAGCGACGCGTAGCGCGGTGCGCAGCACATCACCTGTTCCAGAAAGTTACTCGCCTCAGTGAAGAGCGATCAACCCTCGTGAGACTGACAGACACGCACAGTTGCTTTATTTGCGTGATGGAAAATTGGACGTCCGCGTTTCGTGTGTGACAAGCATAGGCTGCAATCGATATCCTATTCGCGCTGCTTGATCCGTGCGGCGCGCCACGTCCTGGTGCATGCGATTAGGATAGATGGGTGGTTCAACCCTGTGGTTACACGCACTTGTGGAAAAGCACCACCCGAGTCGGGCGGGCGTGCCTTGTGTCGATGTGCGGGTCGTTTGCATCGAGAAAATCCAATCAAAGTCTTGCTTGCACTTCCTCATGGGTGTGTCCTTGAGGTTTGCAGCTAATTTTCCGATGATCTGGTTTTATGTGAGGTTCGTGGACATACGGGGCATTACACCGGGAAAACAAAAGTGTGATATCCTGCCTTACCAGGGGTATTCAACCCGTTTTAGGGGGTTTAGAAGGGCATATTTTCAAAATAATTTCTGTACATTGTGGCGCGTTTACTTCAGTTGTTTTGTTGCTTATACTACTGCATGCAGGCGTGCGGACGGGTTGCATATACCCACAAGAGGCCGTCAGGCGCCGTGGTAATCCTCGATAGGCAAGCCCGTTCGCACGCCTGCATGCGGTACAGTACGGGTAATAGAACAACCGCGGACGAGCGCCACCCTGTATAAGCGGAACCACTCATACACTTTGCGATATATTGTGGCATTTCTCGTTATAAGTACGTGTAAAGTGAGCCTTCCTATGACAATAAGGTTCTGGTAAACCATAAGCAGTTAAAAACAAATGACAAAAAAACCCCAAAAAAGCATTAAATTATATGATTTTCCAACAGAACCCTCATGTAGGCTCGTTCGATGCGAAATTTTGCTTGGATTAAGGTAAAATATGTCTTAGGTTATAATTCTATTTCATAGGAAAGAAAAACATGAACTGCCATTCCTTAAATGGAGCTTTAAAGCTTTTAAATGGTATAACCCTGCCTTGTTGTACCAGTGTAAAGGACATCCTTTGCGAACCCAGGATAAAATTCCCATGACGATTCCCATCGAAGTGTCTCTCCCATGGGCAGCATGGGCATCCCCATGAGATGCCCATGGGGATGCAAACCCATGAAATTATGTTACATGGGAACCCGTTTTGAAGTTGTTAGAAAAATATGTTCAGATTTCAAAAACATTGAAATGGTCCTACTAAAATTTGCCCTAGATGGAGCATACCAAATTTCAAGTCGATATTCTGAAAACTATAGATTTGACAGTGTTCTAAACTTCAATGGGAAATCCTTACCATAAGAGAAACTTCCCATAGAACAGAGTTACCCATGTGGAAAGCAATCCCATATAGGCAGGCACGTTTCCCTGGGAACCAGCGCGTCATTGGCATAAAACTTGATTTTCTCATCATTTCCAAAAATGTGCAGGTTATCTCAAAGTCAGCTAAAGTCAGGGCGTACTTGGACCGCCAGAGGCATCCAGTACCTTTCCGTGTTTTATTTCACCTCTCTCGAAAATGGGACTTCAAATAATTACAATGAAGTGGAAAGGAAATACCGGGTCAGTGGGTATAGGCGAGAGGCGAGGCGGCCGCGGGAACTCCAGTGCGGCTGGACTCGGCAAATGGAATCATCCCAGCGCTGCGCTGAGCTCGGCTCCGCGTAATGGCCCCCCTGGTCAACGTGCCCGGCCGGCGTGCCTACAGGCGTGCCTACAGGCGTGCCTACAGGCGTGCCGCAGTCAGCCGAGCTCTCTGGGTCAGTCGCGTTGGACCCACACGACGGCAAGTGTAAATTCCCTATCGTGCCCAAACTCGGTATTTTTGCTTCTTATCTATGTAGGTGACAATGGCGACCAATTTTTTTCCTGAGTGTCATAAGCCGAAACTCTACAAATTTTTACTTTTGTACAAATATTAAGTAATATTCTGACTCAAAAATGAGCGTTTTTTTAGGGGGGGGGGGTGTTAGTTCCTCTACCACTT
>NW_026267230.1:518897-522650 GCF_000697945.3 Frankliniella occidentalis
CCCCCCCCACACACACAGAGGCGTGCACATTCGCTCATCCTCAGGGGGCAGAGGGCACGACCGGACAACTTTCTTCCTTTCGCGCGGCATGCCGTTGCGCCGTGCGACGCCTGCCTTTCCGATCAATAATCGTTGTTGACGTATGGAGTGGACCCGACGCACGCGTCACAATGAGACGCCAACAAATGACAAACTCTGATCGCCGCACACCTGACGACATGAGCAGCAAAAGCGCTGCCAACGAGGGGGGCAAACACAGGCTCAAGAATGCACCTGGCTGGCACACCCCTACTAGGCACACCCAGGAAAGCATGTTCTTGACCCCTGATCAGGGATCAGGGTAGTGCAATTTTCATTTGCGACACTGAAATTTGCATTGGGAAAGGACAATGTTCTCGGTTCAGCCACTGTGAAAATTAGTAGGTGGGTTTACAGGAACATTTTCCTTGACGCAAGTTGTAAAATTACAATTTGGAATCGTAAAATTACATGCAGTACCTGGTACCTATCGACTTCAAATCCATTGGCGAGTAAAAAATGTTCTGTCGTAAATTTACGAAATTATAATTCGAGTTAACAAAAATTTTGTAAATTTACGACGATATTTTTTACAGTGAGCCGAGCACATTTACTTTACTCAAGAACATGCTTTTTTTGAGAGCACCATTCCTATAGTTGCCTGGTAGTAGGCGGGGTGTGGAGCCAGGGATCAGCAACTTAAACTTTTGCAAGAAAGGAGAACGTTTTTGAATATTGTTTAATATAGAAGGAATATGGTTGAACATGGGCGAATCCCAGTGAGAAATGGGAACGTGGATTCATCGTCGAATCGACGTCGAAATATCGAAAAGCGTGGATCTCGGGGACAAAATGACGTTTGGTCGACTGTTTCGACGTCGAATTGACATCGAATCGACGTTGAAGAAAACGAATGTCTCACTGGGAATATTATTGATTATCGAACCGATTACAGCTTGTACAGTGAATATTCGAAGTTGTTGACCCCTCGGTGCACTGCACTGTAAGTTTCTTACATAGAACTGCTCTTCGTAACGTATACCGTTAAGGATTTGGAAACTTTGTAATACAGACAAATCCATTGTATGACGAAGGGCTCTGTTTTTTAATACGAAGAGCACGCGTCTGTTCAAAACCAGGTGCTGTAATACGGTGAAAATCCGTTTGTAATAGTGTGGTTCCAAATCCTTTGTACGTTACAAACCCAATTCTTCGTAATATGAAGACCACTCTTTGTAAGGAACTAAGAGTGGAGGCAACAGTAGGTGCACTCGCACGAATGTTTTGCCTACATCATTGGCAACCACTGCAACGCAACGCCCACCCCCCCCCCCTAGAACCCAGCAGCTCTCTCGCGGGGAAAACTAGGGAGAGGGGGAGGGTTCGACGGAGCGTACTACGTACTTTTCCATTCGAGAACCATCCACGGGTGTGAAAGTGCGAATTGCACTAATGACTCAACTATCAGAACAGCGGACTTCCCTCACCGGGCGCCGCGCCGCGCATCACAAGTTTGCTGAGCTGCTGGCGTCGGCCGCGCGAAGTCCGTGGCTCCCGGAACCTTTCCGTTCAATCGCGTCACGCGCTCCCTGCTCGAAGACGGTCATGTTGACGAAGATCGAGGAGTGCCACGGGTGGTTGTCGGGGTCGCCGCCATCTTTGTTATCCTAGAAATGGTATCCGCTCCTGCCCCTCATGGTCACGATGTTCCGCGCGCGACTTGTGTATGTGATGTTTTTCTTGTGTGTTTTTACCTCCTTTTTTTAACGGGTATAGAGCCTGTGGGTGTGTGACTGCCCGGTCCATGTTGGATGAGTGCGCTATCGAACGGGAAGAATATGGCAACACAAGCGTTCCCGGGCCGCTGGCACGGGCCACGCTTCGCCACGCCAGTCCAGGGGCCGCCCCCATCCCCGCGGGGGTCTCGTGGGGCCGTGCCTGGCCCGCCCTGCCGGTGCCGACCGCGCCCCGAACCCATCAGTCAGGCCGTGACAAGTGCGCGCGATGCGACAAGGGGGGCGGTGACTTTCCACCCTGGTGCGCTGGGCCCGGCGCGATCTTAAGTCATCGGGAAGACCACGCGTGTGCATGGCGTGGTGGCGAGGCGTGGTTGGCACGCCCCCCCCCCCTCCTCCCCACCCCCTGCGCCAACCACGCGCTTGTCGGAAGTTAGACGATACGGGTTCGTTGCCGTATTGCTTCGAGTAGCTTCGGTCTGGGTGGCGGGGCTGGAGCAAAGTCCTGCCTGTCAGCCGCTGGAGTGTATGGGAATATGCCGCAGGAACAGATTAGTCATTCACTCGCCCAGCTCTGCCAGACTTACACTGCTCACTGCGGCTGCTTTTCAATCAAAAAAGCTGCAATATTTTACTTTTCATTGCAAATGTTTTGCTTGTTGACCGAAATTTGCTCCTTGTTAATGGATTTCTTTCATTTCCCTAATTACTCAAAAATTTGGAGTATGACAGGGACAGGAACGTGTCCAACTCAGTCGTTCCTGCACTGCCAATCCAATAGCTGTACGTACATGTTCAATGATTGTAGAATTTTTGTGTACAACTTTTTCGAAGCAATTTTTTATACAGCCAGAGTAAATTGTTCTTTTGAGGAAAAACTTATTTCTAAACCGGTAAAAGTCATTCAAAGAGGCTAAAGTTTGACCTAAATTGAATGTCAAAATCTAGGTATTGACACCAAAGGAGGGAAAGGGGGAGGGGGGGGGGTCAACTCGCCCGCCCTCGATTGAAACTGACTAAAGAGTGTATGTTCCTATGGCCCGGCTGCGAGCGCGGCTCGGCCCGGCTGGACCAAGCCACATGGCTCTAGTCTCGTGTCGGCGCCGGCTCGGCTGAGTGTCGGGACTTCCAATGGTCGGGCACTCGCGGAGAGCACCGGCCCGTCTCCAAGGCGCACCGGCGGTGGGTTTTCCCCCACAGGCCTGCTTTCCCCATACCCGTCCCAGGTGCCCCCTCCATGCAGGCTGTATCTTTGTCTCTCTCTCTCTCGCACACCCGCCCGCGACTCGTTTGGAGAGAGAGAAAGAGACAGAGACAGACTTTTGGTCAGCGCGACGGGTACTGGTGCGAGTATTAGCCACTACTGTATCAGGCGAGCGATGGGAACCAAGGCGACCCCGGGCCCGGCGGGTGTCGCGTTAAATAAACCTGGTACATACTTGGCGAATATGCCTTCTCCCCCGTTGTGATTTCGTCGTAGTTGTCCGGTTATTGGACTCAACCGAAAGTGATGCAAAGCAGTCGCCTGATTGGGAACAAGACGCCAACTTGACGGGATAAATATACATTGCACTGATATAACAAAGTTATCGCAGTCGACCTCTGCCCTACTCTGAACCCCTCCCCCCACCAACTTTCGCCGTGATAAGGGGTGGGTGGAGTGCACAATTCCACAATAAATCAGAGCAAATTAATCCCAGATGTTACAGGTCTATATTCCTTTCATACTCTAGTCAGTATTGGCACACAAAAGCGGCATGTTCTTTATCTTTTCACCCTCGCGCCTCGTTCGCCGCCCGTGTCGACTCCTCTATACAGAAAAAAACCCGCCAAAGTTTCCCTGTAAATTTGGACTTTTCCCCCGCCGCGTTGAAAGCGCTCCGCGGCCTTTGTCCAATGTGTTTCTTATCTCTTCCTCGTCAATTATGCATATTGGCCGAACACGTTTCTCGTCTCGTCTCCCCGGTAGCGCAACAAAGTCGGGGGTTGGGGGGAGGTG
>NW_026267230.1:529715-531032 GCF_000697945.3 Frankliniella occidentalis
ACTTTTCGATTTGAGACCCCTCCTTCCGTTAATTTTGGCACAAATTGAATATTTTTTCCATTATTTGCTCCCCTTAACTACCCTAGAAATTGAGACTCAGGAAAAAATTCTACCGTCAGTCGTCATCAACATAGATAAGAAACAACTATACCGAGTTGGGGCAAGGTTGGGAACTTACACTTGCCTAAGTCCCCTTGTGAGCTCTGTTGGGGTGTTGTCGCAGCCCGCCGCTACTGCTCAGCGAAACGATATGGCTTTCACGGCGATATCCGAAACTTTTTTCAACTGGTGGATGGCTTTAATATCTATGTTATTCGACATACTTCACGGTAGTTGTTTGGACTTTGGTTATTCAACGTCATATTTTCAAAGTCTCCATGCATCAGCCCTACTGAAAATGTGTTCCTCAAAAAATTAATATTTTTGGGATGCATTTTAGATATTTGTATCTCATTTAATTCACCGAGTTTTCGTAGAAAAGGTACAGCTTCAGTACAGTCTGTCCCTCTCACGTGAGTATGGATGGAACGGGTTGGAAAGGTGACAAGAGGTCATTATCAGCTCTACTAGAAGGAGCCTAATTAATACACCGGCACTTGTTCAGGGATTCGTGTTCGTGACTATGACGAGAGTACTGTACTACAGCTACATGATGTAACGCAAATTGATCGTGGCCCCCGGCCCCCTTCCATATGTCAGCTCGCACGAGATGAGAGTTCGGTGTTGGGTGCGCAGAGGAGCGGCCCGTCAACTTCGCGCAGTATTTTTCGTCAAAGTGGCATTTTACGCCCAGCAGGTCACATTCCACCACCACCCCTTGCCACGCCGCGCCACGCCGCGCTTCCGACAACAACAGCTGGGTTGCTGGTTCGTCACAGGAGGAAGCGTCGCGCCAGCGACCCCCATGCGACCGCTTACGCCCCTGCGCCAGCGCGGCACCCGGCAACCCCACGGCACGGCGCCGCGCGGGGTCATGGTCACGGTCAGTCACGGTCACCTCACTTACCGCCGAGCCGAGCCCAGCTGGGCCGGATGAAAGCGTTACTCATGTGAAGCGCGAGAGAGATAGAGCGAGAGAGACTCTGCGGGGGGTCTCCCTCCAGACCGCCGAGCTGCTGCTGCAGACCAGGGGACGGAAGTCACATCAAACCGCTCCCGTTTTCACCCGCGGCGATTAAAATCCCCGCCTGGTGGTCTGGGGTTCCATCCCGGGCGGGTTATTCATCCCCGTCTGCACCGCTGCCCGCGCGAACTGGGGGACGAAATATGAATCGGCGGCACCACGAGCGCCATGCGCCCGGCCGGGGGAGGGGGAGG
>NW_026267230.1:531082-531992 GCF_000697945.3 Frankliniella occidentalis
GGGGGGGGCAGCCGCCGCAAAATGAGCGCAAATTGATAAGGTCAGCTCCGCGCTAGAAACTTTTTCACATCGCGTCGAGCGACCCGAGGGACCACCGAGGCACAGTATATGGGTGCCACCAAGTCGTGACCCACATGGTGTTCTGTTTCTCGCGCCTTACCGCGCTCGCAGGGGTCGCGTTGCGTCGCTCGCTGCGTCGGACGCGCCGCAGTCGTCCTTGACATTGGAGGCGGTTCATTCATAATTCAGCAACTTTTTCAGCCCTGAGCCGGGCCCATGCTGCCCGCTCGCGCTGGTCCCGCTGGTCCGCGTGTCCCCAGTGCGGTGCGGGGCCGGCCGCCGGGCCGCCGGTACCCCCCGTGTTGTTATCGTTGGGGTCTGGGAATAGGCCGGCCGCCCTCAAGTGTTGGTTGTTGTTGTGTGTTGTGCCGGCGTCTTCCTCGGCTCTCCGAATTTCGATCGGTAAGCCGGAGGCTGCGCTGTAGATTGTGGATCTCATCCGATCTCATCACCCAGAAAACTATGTTTTTGATTTACCAGTGTTCTTAAAGTTTTAAGATAATTTTGCTTGTGATGATTGCATTTAGTAATTACGTTAAGTTATTAAAAAAAATCGCAAAGGCTTTGGTTTTGAATCAAAAACTCAATTTTTTGTGAGCACCCCTTCCCTATCTGTCTGCCTGTCTGTCTGTCTGTCTGTCTGTCTGTCTGTCTGTCTGTCTGTCTGTCTGTCTGTCTGTCTGTCTGTCTGTATGTGTCTACCTGTCTCTCCCTCCCTCTCTTCCCCTCTCCTCCTTCCTCATCGGAGGGTTGTCTCGCCGGACTAGACCAGACCGCTTGGCGGGGTGCCGCCGCCAGCGCGAGATACGAACTGTCTCCCCCGGCCTGAGGTTACCCGCACCCGCCTGCC
>NW_026267230.1:538803-540189 GCF_000697945.3 Frankliniella occidentalis
AATTTCCACGGAATTCCTGAACGGCATTGTCAAGAAATTGTTGCCAGGAATGTATCGTAATTAAACCGCATTTTATGAGAAAACCGTACGGAACATCCGTATTCTTAAGTTACGGATAGCTCGTTTTCCCGTAAAATTTTGACGTATTGCGTAGGAAAAAAATTAAATGACACTATAAGTCAAAGAATTGTATTTTGAGAGATACACTAGTTAAGTTACAATTATATTGTTACGGCCTGGTACCGTATTTCGATTTGGAATTTCCAGTGAATTCCGTGAGAATTTCGCATTTATTAGCTTCCGGAGTTTCTAACAGTGTAGCTGGCTCGGTAAGGTGCTTCCCCGCTCTGACGTCCACTCAGCGTGTTCCACATGGACGACGTTTTAGCCTTACTTTTATAAGGTAACTTACTTAGCGCCTAAAAGTTCCGCCGGCAGTGGGGTGGCTCCTTGGGGGGCTGGAGGGAGGGGGAGTTCCAGCGGCCTGGTATTCCCTCACCCACGCGCACACCCTGACAGGCGCCAAGAATGCGCCGTCTCCAAGGTTGCGGAGCACAGCGGGCCCCGGCTCCGACGACAGCAAATGTCCCAAATACCGGTAGCTAGAGCCCCCCCCCCCTTTCCCCCTTTACCACACCACGTGTGTTTGTTGTTTCAGTGCGATTCCTCTCGCACGCCATTTTCTGACCGCAAACTTTATTTTCCTCTCGTTGCCCTTGTCCTTCTCTAGACGGATGGGGGATGTCAGTGACCTGCTGCTGGAATGCAGATGTGCCCCACTGACGTCAGAAGGATGTCCGGCGCGGCATCGGGAGCAGGCAGCAGCGCAGCAGCGAGCTTCCAATCTCCGGTGGGCTCCGCAAGGAGGATTGGGGGAAAGATAACAAGAGGAAGGAAAAGTCCTAGACGAGGAAGGATGAAGACGTAATGCGTTCTGGACGAGAGTTCCAAAACACGACGACGCCTTCGCGAGTTATCCGACCCGCTGCTGTGGTCACGGCCTGACCCGCAACCCGCAGAATTAGCTCGTCAGAACACTGCGCGGGAGATTGTTGTGTACAATAACAGCGAACGCACGCGCGCACACACACACACGCACGCACGCACGCACGCGCGCACGAGCACAACAACAAAACATTGTGGCCCCACTATGGCAGCTAGTGCGCCGAATGGACTACTTGTCATTCAGTTAAGGCTATAGGGGTGCAACTTTGCAGTGTGCTTTCAGGTCCCGCTTTGCGTATGCTGGGCGCGCGCCGGCGTGACAACCCGTGGCGCCCCGCCGCGCCCAGCGCGACCCGCGTCACGGCGGCCAACAGTGCGTGATCGGGACTAAAGGAGGGCCCCGCCACGCCCCGCCCCGCCCCGCCCCGCCCCGCCACGCCA
>NW_026267230.1:543890-544706 GCF_000697945.3 Frankliniella occidentalis
CCCCTCCCTCTTTTCTTCTCTCGAGCGAACGGCTTGACTCTGCAGCCTCTGTGACTCGGCCGTTTTCCCTCCCCCACCTGAGGAGTGCAGGGCGCTGGGCCCATCCATGGTCCGGTGGCCCGGGCTTCCCCTACCCAGTCCTATCCGTTGACCTTGGCACTGAGGCGCGGCCATGGTGCGCGGCCATGGGGAGCGACCTGCACCGCCACAACCGCCTCCTCCACCCGCATCCACCGCAATAACGTCGAACCACGCCAAATGACATGCATAATGCGCCCCAGACGCGAGGATTCTTCCCCCAGGCGGGCGACGTTAGGTGATGTTCCCGCTCCCCACCACTGCCAGCCAGTTCTTTTCAAGCGACGCCAAGGCTTTACCTCTCCAATACCAGTCGAACAGATTTTGACCGTAGTATGGAAGTACAGAACGCTCTGTATAAATTCTGTTTCTGGGTGCAGAATTTTTAACAGTGACACTCGCATACTCACAGACGGCCCTTGCGCCCTTATTCGCCCTCAGGATGTGGACGAGGCTAAGGCAATAGGGCCGCCGTCAAACTCGCGGAGCCCTTAAGGCAACGGCAGGACATGGCACGCCACTCCGCGACACTCCACGGCACTCCACGGCACTCCACTCCACGCCACGCCACGCCGCGGCGCGGTCGCATCTGTCATTTGATTCCCGTCCGGAGCGCCGAGGCGACCGGCGCCACCAGGGATCCAACTCCAACGGTTCACGGGCCAGGCAATACGAAGCGGGTGATTTGAACCCAACGACCGGACTAAGCTCCCCACGTGTCCCGTCGCATGACGATGG
>NW_026267230.1:544756-546412 GCF_000697945.3 Frankliniella occidentalis
GGGGGGGGCAGTGAGCGAGGTACCAGCAGGAGCGACACACAGACAAAAACAATTGCAAGAGACGCGACGCGCGATATCTTCTGATTCTCCATGAATTTTCTACTGTCCTGGATGAAATCATTTTTCCGGCTAACTGGCCTGCCCCTTGCATACGACAAAGTTGCGAGCTCGGTGCGTCAGCACCCATTCGGCAGCGGGCGGGCCTGCTTGGCATATATCGGGGATTGGCACTTTATGTACCCACACCCACTTCGGTAATCTAGCGCAACGAAATGGATCATCCAGAAGGTACGTCCACCTAGTTCAGTCTGCGCAAGCTCTCCTAGCGCCTAGTAGGTAGGCATCTTCTCGCGTGCAGTGCGTGCATGTACTGCGGGGTGGCCTACCCTGAGCCTCGCAGGCGCTGTGCTCCCGTGAATTGTCGACTGAATCTGAGAAAATGGGACGCATGATTTCTGGACCCACCATAAGGGCCCTTCTTTGACAAGTATATTTTACATTTTCCGTCCTCCACCGTGCCTTTCCTACCCGGTTTCACCCCCGAAGGGCGTTGCCGGGATTTGCGGTAGTCGTTTTCGTTTCCCGTGAGTGCTCTTTAAGATACCCTGAAAATTTCAAGACTCTCATCTCATCCTCTTGTAGTAGCACAGACAGACAGACATTTTGTCCGATTGCATAATCCTGTTTATTTCCGTTTCAAAGCAAGCTGGGTTGCGTTAACACGTTTCTTTGCACCCCCAAAACAAGGTTTCTTTCATCAAGTAAATATCCTTGGAACAAGTCAATTTCCTGGTACAGATCTAGGAAATTGACTTGTTTCAAGGGTATTAACTTGGTTCGAGAACCCCTTTTTGGGGGGTGTGCGGCTGTGCATTTGGGGGTTGGAAAAACATTCAAAGCGTGACCACAAAGTGGTCACGTTGCAAGGACCGTGTTAAAATACTTATACCTCCCTGTGGGGCTACCACCCTGCCCTGAGCGCGAGGGAAGGCCAGTGCACCCTGGGGCCCGGGCCGGCCCGCGTCCCGGGCGGGCCGCTCAAGTGTAGTGTTCGTTTAATCTGTGTGAGTACCAGGGGGCGGCGAGGCTCGGGGGGGCCGGACCCGCCCCATCAGGGGACGCTTACACTGCTAGAGGAGCGGGCCGGCCGTCTCCTTGTCCAAGCTCAAGTGCTTCTCGATGCATTTTCACAAAGTGATCGCGTGGGATACGCAGTCGGTAGCCGGCAGCAATAGAAGCTTACCCGCACGGAGGTGCCGTTGGCCTTCTTGAGGTGCCTGCTGAGGATGCCGGACGTGACGGACAGCTCCCCCTCGGAGGGCGGCTGCAACAGAGAGCGGGTCTGGTCAGGCCGGCCGCGCGGCGCGCGTGGCGGTGGGGTGGCCTACGCGCCGGGCGAGGCGCTGGGCTGACCTGGTCGCCCATGCCGGTGATGATGGGCGTGTTCCAGTAGGCGGCGAGGCGCGCCACCGGCTCCAGGGCGAAGGCGCACGCCGGCCCGATGAAGGCGATCGCGTTCTGCTGGAAGTGCAGGTCGGCGGCCAGCCCCGGCGCCACGGCCCCGGAGCACGACGGGTAGCTGCGGCAGGACGGGGTGTCGCTTATGAAAAGGGGATGGAAAGGCTGCGGGGCAGTGGCCGCGGGAGAGAGAGAGAG
>NW_026267230.1:559182-562253 GCF_000697945.3 Frankliniella occidentalis
TAGCACCACTGGAGCGAAGAGATGAGGAGCTGTTCGACTGGCGTGGGGCAGCGAAAAGGTATTTATCAAACAATCTTTCCACTCTAGCTTAAGGCTTTCATTTTTAAAAAATTACAGTGAATTATGCTTGCTTTTGTTTTGGACAATTTGTTGTTGCTGGACAATTTGTTTCTAAAGTCACATTTTTGTGGAAGCTTTCTAATTTCAAGCACTTTTGCGAAAAAAAAAATAGTTTTTATTTGCCCCATCTAAAGTAGAACACCAGCAATGTTTATTATGGTCCAAACTGTTGAAAAAGTTTAATTCCAGTTTGTCCAGTTCTTAAATTTTGCTTTCCATCTCCTCGCAAACAAATTTATTTGGTATGTATGTTCCAGATCGCATCTCAACATTGCTGCTCAACCAGATGGAAGCCATCCCACTTAACAGCAGGACAAGAGAATCATTTGACAATATAATATATCTAATTGTATCATGTCATTCATCTGACTTCTTGACTTCTTTGTCTTGGATCGTAGTATAGAGCATGGATTTTGTTGTCTTGGATCGTAGTATAGATCATGGTATATGGCTCTTTGGATTGTAGTATAGAATGGTGTTTGTTGTATTGGTTCCCGTGTATTAGTTTTTACATTTTGGTTGGATTTTGCAGGGTTTATTGCTTGTATTTTGTGTTGGGTGTAGAAAAAAAAAATCTAATCTCTTCCTTATTTTCTTGACATCAAAACCATCTGCGTACTCCTGCATCATACATCATTTCATAGAGAGCAAAACTGTAAAATTTATTACTGTTCAGAATGTTAAGCATTTTTCCAATCCATTCAGTACTTCCTATTCATTTTAAATATGTAGTGAAATCATCCTATTGTCTCTTATGGATTCAGTCCCTCACTGTTGTCAACCTATGGACCTTTCAGGTATTTAGTATTAAGAATTTTTTACAATGACCTTTTCAAATTAGTCTGTCTTCAAAATTGAGGGCTGTGTTTTGCCGATAAAATGTGAAGGAAGTTTATAATATATTTCCATGGAATTTTGAAGAGTTCAAATTTATTTAATGGCATAAAAGTTCAGACTATCCTAAATCTTCTATGTAAACCCCCATCAGGGTGTCGAGCACATTTACCAGAGTTGAGCATATGCACCTTGAATGAACTCGATACTACCATTTTCTGGACATCTATATCAACGTTACTGTGCTCACTTGTATCATACATCATTAAGACCAAAGAGAAAAACTGTAGATGGTATTCGAGTTACTACGTATTTTTTACTGATAACCCATAGTTCTAAATGTACTTATTCCTTATTTTTACTAAAACTGACTTCATCTATTGTGCTACATACAAAAGATCGAAATAAATAATCTAATCTAATCTAATCTAATCTAATCTAATCATATGCTTGTAAATTGTTTCATTGGTATTGGCTGTTCAGCAATTCTCAAATGAATTGATTACTTCCTATTTAGCAATCTGTGCAAATTGTTCGACCATTTATTAAGTTTCATATTACTCTAGTTCATGTTCTGAAACTGAAATTAACCATACTGTTAAAGTACTGTCTCGTGTGGAATTGTGTGCTCCTCGTTAACATGTCAGCTAATTTTTGATATTTTGCATTTGAGACAAGGAACTCAACAAACTAGTTGGTACTGAATGTGAATGTATGTATCCTATTGTGTCTTGGAAATATAATTTATTGGAAATGCGAGGTGAACTATTTAAAATAACCCAATCAATTTGCCACTGCCACAGTTATGCACAGGACAAAAATTGAATTTTTAATTTCTTGGTAGTTCTCTAATCTTGAAACATGGTGTATATTATTGATGTTAAATCTGCACTAAGGGGAAGGAATAGAACAATGACGTTCATATTGTACACAGTCCCTTGAAGACCGTCTCTACCAGAAAGAGAAAACGTACTCCCTGTCCCCCTCGCTTCTCCTGTAGACGGGAGCAGGGATCTGCGTAGGGCGGGTGGCATTGAGCCCCTCTCCGCGAGCGCTCGCCAAGCTGCAACAAGCGGCGAAACGCGTTGGTGCGAGAGAGACGCACAGCTAGCGGGCATAAGAGACCACGGGCAGGGTCATGGGTTCAAGGGTCGGGGCGGGGACTCCCGGGTCATGGGTTCAAGCCCTGCCGCCAGCGCTTTTTTTTTTTTTTTTTTTTGGGTGAGCAAAAGAGGAAGAAATCGCTTGACTCAGCTACCGGTGGGACTCGAACCCCCGTGAGTTAGATGGAAGCTCTTTCTGCTCGGACAATCGGTCGGACAATCTAAATACACCCGCCGGCGCTTTTTTTTCTTGGTCGCCCGGTTCGAATGCTACCAGATTCCATCCAACTCATACCGGGGTTCGAGTCCCGCCGGTAGCTGGGGGTCACGCGATTTCTTCCTCTTTTTTAGTCGCTCAAGAAAAAGGAGAGCCGGCAGCAAGGCCCTC
The DNA here is from genome assembly GCF_000697945.3 of Frankliniella occidentalis. NCBI lineage: Eukaryota > Metazoa > Arthropoda > Insecta > Thysanoptera > Thripidae > Frankliniella > Frankliniella occidentalis. Next base: position 561,628 of record NW_026267230.1, read on the forward strand.
CGACCCGGGAGTCGCCGACCCTACACCGCGGGTTGCTGACTAGTAGAGCTCCTGATACAGTACGAGAAAATTCAAACCCAAAAACGAATACTTTGACGACGAGTATTAGAACCCCCGATTCACAGTTCAAACATTGCAGCGATGTCAAAGAGCCAGGAGGCCGGTCTCGAAACGTGAGGTGAGAGGGTGTCGTGATGGAACCGGTTTTTCTCCCGCTCAATCTACTGCGCTGACTCGTGCCTTGAGCCTAGCTCGCCCGGCCACTCACTTTGTGGCGTCGTAGCCGCGCCGGTAGAGAGTCGGCCCCGTGCGCCACAAGTCAGGGGATCGAATCTCCCATCCCAGCTACATTTTTCTGAACCGGTCGAACTCTTGGGAGTTGAACTTAAACCCGTCATTTCGACGGGGCACCTTCGTGGATGAACGAACGGTCTGGTGGTTAACGCTGTCCCACTGGACTGGGGGTGACGATGACTCGGCACTGGGGTCCCATTAGGGGCAAAGGTTCGACCCCCGGCGAAAGCGTGCCGGGTAAGAGCCATCCCAGCCACAGCGGGAGTGGTAACCCGTGTGGAATTGATAAGTCCTTAGAATCTGGCTCATTGAAGGGATTCCACGACTCGGAA
>NW_026267230.1:562745-563580 GCF_000697945.3 Frankliniella occidentalis
GGGTGGTCTTTTCACAATCACATTCCGGGGCCAATTTATTCAGGGGCGCGAGGGGTGCGAGCAAACAGCCGTCGGTTGGTCCGGGCCGCAGCAGCATTTGGAGAGAGGGGGGGGGGGCAACACAGCGCGCTCGCGGGGCCATGATAAATGAAAGAAAAGTAAAGCAAGCGATTATGCGAAGCTTCAAATACAAGAATTGTAGTACTGTCACAGTCGCCGCCAGCCTTGTCGCCGCCTCACAATACGCTACGCCAGTTCTACACGCACATTAAAAATAGAAATTGTTTTTCTAGCTCCCTTCTGCCGCACGGCTTGGGGGTCCGTATGGGCGATGTTGGAGTGGTCAACGTGAGCGCGAGGCCCCGCACCTCCCGCACCTCCAGGGCCGGCAGAGCCTCCCTCGCCGCCACATACCCCACCGCTTCCGCGTGGCGAGACCGACTCAATGACACCTAATGAGAGCTGTATCGGCTCCCCCCCCCCCTTCCCTCTCCACCACTGGCCCGCATGGCGCGACCAGAATGCAAATACACTTGCCACCGCCGCGGGCGCCGCTCATCTGATTCCTGTGCGCCGGGGCGGCAGAGCTGCTGCTCGCCTCTCTGCCCTTGCGGAGGGAGGGAGAGAGGAAGAGAGATGGGGTTAGAGGCAGTCTAGGGCCCCCCGCGCTCCTTTCTCAGCTCACCCTCACCCCTCTCCTCGGCCCCCTCTCCTCGGCCCCTTCTCCTTGTTTCCATGAAGCCAATTACGCCCCAACCAGGAGAAAAGGAGGTGGAACGGGGCGTCCTCGTCCTGGGCGGCTGAGGGGGGCTGGAGGGGGGCGCGTTGCGTTGGG
>NW_026267230.1:571605-576699 GCF_000697945.3 Frankliniella occidentalis
AGGGGGGGGGGGATTACATACGCGAGGGGCCGGTCTGCGACGGGCACGGATAGAACGGCGCGATGGAGGACCAAATAGAAGCGCGCCGCGCTCCATCATCCATCCCTCGTCCCCGCGCCCACCCCTACACGGCCACACACACACCTTCGTTCAAACAAACGTCACGGCTTCAATTCCATTTTTTACCGCTCAGAGAGTTTCAGTCATTAATTTTTATTTTCTAGCCTCTCCTCCTCTCACCGCCGACCTACAGCGCCCACCACCCGCCACGGGCAGCCCGGCAGCGGGCGATACGGATCATAAGTGATCAATCAACACCTCCACTTCCACATCCCAGCTAGGACAACAAGGCCCCTGAGAGCCTTGTGCACACCCGCCGGCGGGGGCGGGGGGCGCGTACGCTCCGGCGACCCCGCCGGGAGCGACCCTCCGCCAACAGGAGCCGAGCGCAAATATTTGATGAACCTTCTTCAGAGCGGAAGTCTGCGCTATATTATATCTCCTCGAGTGCCGCCGCCGAGCTTTTCCCTGTACTACCGGATTACAGTCCCTGTGCGGACCCCCGCTGGCGTTCGTGGGCTCACTCGCCCGCCGCCCCTTACCTCTGTCTGTCGCCCGTGTGGCCGGGCCGGCTCCCCCTGGCTGGCCCCGGTGCGGGCGCGGGCGTTGCGCAGTCCGGTCCCCGAGCGCACGCTGTTCCCCGCTGGTCCGCGCGCGCCGGGAGGGTAGGCCGTACTGGCGGCATTCCCTCATCTCGCTCCGGGCCGGGCGCGCACCGCCCGCCGCTGCCGTTCCCGCCGCCGCCGCTCCGCCCCCCGCCGCCCCCGGCAGCATCCTGCTGCCCGGCCGGCCCGGCCCGCGCGAGCAACAGTTGTGCTCCAGGACGGTGCGCCCCGGAGGTAGGCACCCCACCGCACCGCGGCGCGCGCCGGCTGCCTGCGCGGCTGGCGCTGCCGGCGCGGCTGACCACGCGTGACCCCGCGGCGTGCGGCGTTGCTGCGGCAGCTGTTTGACCGGGGCGGAGCCCGGCGGGGCAGGAAAGCAGAGGTGCTCAGCTGAGTCAGCTGGGCTGCGGCGTGCGAGCGGCGGCAGCGTGGACTTGCCGTTAGGTCGCGACGCGACGCGGCGGGGCGGGGCGGGGCGGGCCTGACCAGCCCAAGCGGCAGACGAGCCCCGCGGCCCTGGCTGGCCCACGGCAGCCTTGTGGCGGGGCGGGGCGGGGCAGGGCCCGGGCGGCGGGCTGCGGGCGGCGCGGCAGCGCGCGGCAGCTGAGCGTGTATCAGTTGCACCGACACGACCGACACGACCAGCTCGACGACGCGCCGCCGGCACACTCCGAGCACACACACAGGCGCCCGCCGCGTCTCGAGGGCGACGCCGACGCCCCGTGCGTGCCGCGGGGGACAACAAGAGCGTGGTCGCGCGCCCCGCGGCCGTCCCGTCCCGCCCCCGCGACCGCTCCACCCGTCCAGGTAAGGGGAGTCCACTTGAGTGGGCGTCCGACTCCGCTTATCGGGAGCGCCGTCTTATCAGCCGTAAATAGGCGCGCTCTTGATGGACACTGCGCAGGACCTGCGCCGTCCTCTCACACAGTGATTTGCATCGGGTCCGTCCGTGTTGTGACAAAGTGACACCTGCGCGCTCCTTCCCCCCGCATCGCCAGGATCCCGACGAACAGCCGCCGCTCGCACGTGACGACGCATCTCGAAGTCGGCACCGGCTTCCCTCCAAGCTGCTGCTAGCCGACAAAGATGAGCGCGCCGGAGATGCTCGCCGTCCTCCTCGTCGTGGTCTTGGTTAGTGGCCAATTCAACACAAACCCATTCACGTTATGACGTATTCCAAGGAGTTAATATTCACCACAAACCGAAGGACTTGGTCGGAAATGCGTTACAAATTTTCCCTAAATGTAATATATCCAGCCTTTCACACGTTGAGTCCAACATATGACCACAAGTACGGCCACAATAGCAAGTGAAACGAGACCCCCTGGTACTCAACGTGTTAAAATCACCCAGACTGCTTCATCCTTACCGGCGCCACGGTCACATTGCCATTTTCTAAAATGTGTTCTTCCTACTAGGGGTTGGCGGCCACTGTCTCCGGACAGGCTGATGGTCTGTCTGTAGTGCCGCCCGGGCCCTCCGTCCATGCATCCAAGGGGGAGGTGTGGCCAAAGCCTAGCTCCACCAAGAAGACAGCCTGGTTCTACAACCTGCGACCCTCGTCCTTCCAGTTCCTGGTAAGTCAAGCCTTGGTTTTGCTCGGTATGGTGTTGACTAGAATCAAGTATTCGGTGGCTGGCGAATTAACCGCGTCCCCGTCCACCTCCGTGGCTAGACTGTACTGCATACTTCCGGATACGTGTGCGGGAGGCTTGCCCACTCTCCTGAACCGTAAGGGATCGTCCAGAAATTCAGTCCGATTTCCGCCGATTTCTCTTCATTCACTTGACAAATTACGGCAGCTTGCCGCCTGCGATAGGTAGGGTAGGCCACCCTGCAATACACGCATGCACTGGAGGTAAGATGTTGTCTACCTATCAGGCGCCATGAGAGCTCGCTGGAGCGGTTGAACTTGGCCGAATCGTAACGGTGAACGACTGACGTATGGTCTGCAGATGATTCCTAAACGCACTGTCAGGGGGTTATCCAAGTTACCTGCGTGCTGGACGATTACGTACCGGTAATTTAAGTTGGAGGTGTCAAATGAGCCACCCCTTCTCTACCTTTTTATGTCATTCTGGATTCATCCCGGAGGAGTCTCGCATTGGACCCCCATGTACGACAGCCGAATGAGCTATACCCCGCTGTTTGATTTACTCCACCGCACGCGTGGCCCGGCCCACTGCCACTGTTGGGCGCGCGTCATCGTCAGTCTCCTTCCCACTTGCGGTCGCGGCTGGTCCTCGTCACGTGACAGCCGGCGGAACTTCCCTCGGGCCGCCCTGGCGCCCGCGCCGCGGCCTTACTTAGACCGGAGCCCGCCGCCTTCACGCTGCTGTTGATATCTGATTCGATTATACACACATGCGAGCCATATGTGTGTTTTCTGTTTTCTCTCGTGAACGACCTGTCGTCATTCGAAGCCCGCGCGCGTCATGTTGTGTTCTGGTGGCGGCGTGGCGTCTCGTCCTCCCCCTTCTTCTTGTCCGTACGTGGGCACTCGTTCGGAACGGAACCGGAACCCATCATTTTCCACGGCAGGGCGGAGATAGTTAAGCAAACATAGTCGCGAGGGCGATAGGAGGGACCGGGCCGGGGCGGAGCGGAGCGGGCGGGGCGAGTGCCCGCTCCGTGTTGGACCCGCCCTTCCTCCGCTGCGCCGCTGGGGCCGGAGCGCTGCATGGCGCTCATGTAGCACCGACCCGACGCACTCCTCCTGCCGCTCTTCGCCAATATGTGTGAAATAACGGATAGCTTTGTGTGTGAACAGCTGCTGGGGGCGGGGGTCAACCTTCAGTCATGGACCGTCATGGGCACAAAGTTGAGTTTGGCCAAAAAGAACAAGAGAAACGGGACAGGAAAAGGAAAAACAATATTTTTATCTCTTTATATTGTTGTTTAATCGTCACACGCGAGTGGCACCTCTGAGTTTGGCGAGCGTGAGAGCGCCGGCCGAGCCCCACACCCGTAGAGCACGGCAATGACCATCGGCGGGGCCTCGCCTCGGGCCGGGGACGCCGAGGGCGGCGGGGGCGGCCGGACACGCCACAGCCAGACACGAGCGCGCCAGCCGATCTCCCTCGGAGCGGGGACCGGTGGGGACTGACCATATACCATAGCTCACGCTCACGGTCGTAATGTCTTTACAGAGTTGCTGGGTGCTGGTTAATTTAGGTTAGGCCTACCGCGCGCCGGGAGAAATTGGAATGAATTTATAAGATGTGTAAAATACCTCGTCATTTACGGATGGACCCTGCTGCCCTTAACCGCGGTCAACGGATATTTTACGCCCTCCAGTTCTGCTGTCAGCAATTATAGTACGAGGAGGAAATGAGCCGTGGAGTCAGCAGCTCAGAGCCACGGGATGCCAACGCGATTCTGACGATTATCACACTCAGTTCCTTTCGCCCTTCTCACGTAGAGTCGGGGCCGGTTGGGCTGCGAAGAATTGTACATTTTACCGCATTTTACGAACTACTTTGTTCTTCTCAAGCATCCCCCATCCCAAATGCATGTCTAAACGATCTCGTTTCGACGTCGATTCGACCATAGTTTTACATCGTTTCGATGTCGTTTCGACTTCGATTCCACTTTAATTTCTCACTGTGTCCACTGTCAGGAGAAAGTCTCTGTCAAAATATCGTCAAAACGGCGTCAACGTACCCGACCCGGGTGGAAAGGAGTCCACTTTTATAGTTTATGGTTCGACTGAACTTAAAGTTCTGTCATAGGGATTAGAGTGTCTGAACAAAAAAACAACATCCACTTTGTATATCTGTAGGTGCATTCAAGTGCAGTAAATGTGTGTTCAAATATGTACATGTTGACGTGTCCTTTGGATAGAGTTAGTCATTTATTTGATAAATCCGACCACTTATCTGGATGATGAAAAATACTCCAATGACAAACGTCGTGATCTCATACATTCGTTTTAACGTGACTCAGTCAGACCAAGTATGGTAAATTCTGAAGTCATATGAAAAACAATGTCACCGTGGTATCCTAAAAAAAACGTGACGGTTTTCACAGCAGGTGCAGGTATGTGTTTCAGGTGTCTCATTCCCCGCCTCCCTATTATTTTTATTACATTTGTGTTTTTTCTTGTAATACAACTAATAATAGATCTCATTATTAGCACAGGTCATTATCATTGGGTCGTGTGTGTCGCCAAGGCTGCGCGGCCTTGCCAGCACTTTGGTACAGCCCACGCTTCCCCCTCCCTGCCCAACCACGTCACACTGGCTAGCGGTGTTTTTCGAAAAGCGCCCGTGCTGTGGTATCATACTAGCACCGGCATATATATAAGTCCCCCATGCATCCGATCAGGATATGTCGCGATGGTAAGGTGGATGGAGGGAGGGAGGAGGGGTGGGGGTTGTCCGCCACCTGCAGCACCAGCAGCGGGTACCTCTAGGCCGGGTGCCCCCCT
>NW_026267230.1:576749-578510 GCF_000697945.3 Frankliniella occidentalis
GGGCCGCTCCATGCCGCCCCGCTGCCGCGCTACGCGAGTAATGTGCCGCTTGTGACCCCGCGAGCCGGCGTGGATCGTCTTTCAGTGTCCACCGTTACACGGTAGCACCCCCCCACCCCTCTCCTCCACGCCACGCCCCGCGCGCACGGCCCTAATCCTTGGCATTAAACCGTAAAACAAGACCACTTCCACGAGCATTGTACATCACGTCATGTGGCCGTAGCGGGGCGGCGCACCGCGCACCGGGGTGAAACTGTTACCGGCCGACTTGCCAAAATTAATTGTCAGAACTATGCTACTGTACCGCACCCCCGCGACTGCAGGCGCGTTGCCTCTCCAGTCCCTTCGGTGGGGACAAATATGGAAATTTCTCCTTCCGCACGACGATATCTGAAGAAGGGTTCGTCACGCCCAAAATAATTTGTAATGATTTATTAGAATATGAACTGACCGATAGACACCGGCGCGTTTTTTAAGTCCAGCTGACGGAAGGGGGCGATTTACTGCAGGTTGCCTATTTACAGGGGTTGTGTAGGACAAATTGCCTACCTACCATAGGAGGTGATTTAGGCTGACAGGGGGGGGGAGTCGATCCTTCGCCCCCCCCCCCCATATAAAACCGCGCCTGTACAGACAGAGTTCTGGTCTTGGCGAGAACACTCCGCACACGCACCGTGCTTGCGGGGCAGCCTGCGGTCGGGCCGCACGGCCGCACTCGTGCCGGATGGGTTGCCTACCGCCGGCCCCGCAGGCGGGCCTCTCTGCAAGGGAGCTCGCGAGGTGCAGAACCCCACGGTGTATTTAGATTGTCCGACCTATTTTTCTCCGACCTGGTGATTTTTCTAAAATCCCCTAAAGTGCTTTCCGACCTCGGTTTCGTCCGACCTAATTTTCTCCGACCTCATCGATATGCTAAGATTTGGGAAGAATGTGCCTCCAAGAGGAACAGGCTTCAGAGGTACACATGAAGGGGTACTTGGGGTTGCGTGATGTAGCCCCACGAAGGACTCGGGGTGACGCGGGGGGACGCGATGCCTCGGGGGTACGTCGTGCAACCCCCCCGCGGGGGTAGCACGAGGCCGCAGGGTGGGCCGCGTCCCTCGCAGGGGTACGTAGCGGTTACCCCAGCCGACTGATTCCGAAGAACCCTCTCCTATACCTTCCGTATAGCTCCGTCCTTTTCGCACTCATAGAGCCGCGCCCCTTGAGTTCTCTTCGGAATCAGTCTGCAGTAGGGCCTGGATCACTCACGGATCCGCACGGATCCGCACGGATCCGTCTTATAGGCAGACTAGCCTAAGGTCACACTTTTCCTCTCCCCCTCTCGCCTGCGATCTCCTATGCTGCTTCGAAAAGTGGGACCTTAGGCTAGACTCACTATAACTGGACAACCTCTTACAGTCACCTCGCTATAAGGAGTAACCTGGCGGAGCAATAGCTGTACGCAAAAATTCTTATTAAAGTGTCTAAACGCAACTGTCTTGTTACAGCAATCATCCAGTGCTCAACGATAAAGTTTGGTCCATTATTTAGTATTTAGTTTTCAGCCGTGCGATGGTTAGACTAGAAGTTAGTCCATCACGATGGTAGGGACTATTTTCTTAACGCGCAATGTTCAAGTTACTTCTTATAGCGAGGCGACTGTACTTCTGTCTTCGGTTTCTGGTCACGTGATACCCGAATCGCTTCCGATTGGCTACGAAGGTATTCGGCTGTCACGTGACCAAAACCCGAAGACTGAAGTAATGCTGCGCCGACTGT
>NW_026267230.1:583725-584388 GCF_000697945.3 Frankliniella occidentalis
CCCCGCCTCCACCCACCCACACGCCCAGCTGGCCGTCCATCGCTCTCTCTCCCTCAGTCTCTCTCTCTGACTGTCACTGTCTTTCTCTCTCACGAGGAAGCAGTACGCCCAGCTGGGCGGATGGCACGCGGCACGGCTCTGGGTCGGATGCTTCAGAATTAAGGTTTGTGTGCCACTGCCATGGGGTCCCTCACGGGTCCCTTCCCTTCCCCTCTCCCCTCGCAGCGCGCTGCCCCTCCCTGTACTTGCCTCCCACTTTGTGTATCTTCCTTCATCAGATTCCCCTCCCCCCTCCCTTCCCCGCTCCCGCCCTCTCCTCTCCAAGCCACCACCGCTACCGCTACTGTCTCATACCAACCGCCTGGTGTTCTACGTATATTTATTTTTTCGTGAGATAATTTTTGGGGGCAAGGAGTTGGGGAAGGGTTTTTTTTGCTTTTGCTTTTTTTTTTTGGCAGGCAAAGCATTTTAGTGTCATTGCTCTTCGTAGGAAAAATGGGAGGGATGCCTCGCGCCCCTTGCGGTCGCCAACAGCTGACGCCGAGCCGGTGGTACAGGGGCCCTTCCTCTCCGAGCTCCTTTCCGACCTCCTCTCCGAGCTCCTCTCCGAACTCCTTTCCGAGCTCCTCTCCGAGCTCCTCTCCGAGCTCCTCTCCGAGCTCC
>NW_026267230.1:587458-604540 GCF_000697945.3 Frankliniella occidentalis
CCCCCCGCCACATCCTGGGGGCAGTACCTTTTTGCCCCGCGCCTCCCTGGACAAGACGGAGGCGTAGTACTTCAGCGTGTTGGTGGCCTGCAGGCTGACGGCCCGCCTCTCTTTGCCCACCCTCTGCACCACCGACGTCTCCATGTATTCCTGCAAAAGCCGCGGGTTCAGCTTTCGGCTTAGGGATCGTCCAGAAAGTACGTCCGTGATTCTCAGATACATTCGGCAAAGTACGGGAGCTGGGCGCCCGCGACACTCCGGGTAGGCCACCCCGCAGCACCTGCATGCACGATGTTGCCTACCTATAAGGCGCTATGAGCTCCGAGGGAATGAACTTGGGCAGGTTCGTAACGGCGAAGGACGGACGTACATTCTGGGCGTGTGTCCTCTCCAGCTGAGACTCTCTTAGTACCTGCGGCACGGCCCTGCGCGCCAGCGCCGCCATCGTGGCGTTCTCCTCGCCGAGCTCCTCCAGGCTCGGCAGCATGTTGGGGTGCATCTCCACGTCCAGGCCCGAGTCCAGGATCTCCTGCAGGGTGCCGATCTCGCCGGGCTCCCACGGGTCCTCGAGCAGGGTCTTGAGCGAGGCGATGTAGGCCGTCGTCATGACCAGCGCGAAGAAGAACCAGGAGAACAGGAAGGCGCGCAGCGGGACGAGGCGCGGCACGCGGCCGCGGGGCACGCCGATGAGCACGCTGAGGGTGTAGCCGGCCACGAACGGGTAGCGGGTGAAGCGGCCGCGCGCGCGCTGGCTCCACTCCACGGGCACGCGCGTCGACAGGAACCACGTGACGACGGAGCACGCCGCCGCCGCCAGCATGAGGGACGTCCACAGGGCGGGCGAGAACTCGCGGACAATGTTGCGGAAGCCGGAGGGTCAGCTGCCCAGGAGGGTGGGCACGACCCACGTCATGCACATGAACTCGGCGCTGCGCGTGAGGTCCAGCACCACGTCGCGGTTGTGCAGCGGCAGGAAGCCACCGACGGCCACGTGCGCCCGCCGCGCCATCACGTCCCCGAGCATGCCCGTGCCCGTGCCGTTCTCGTAGGCCCAGCCCCACAGGAGGCCGTCCGTCGCGGCCTGGAGGCAAAGTCAAGCAGTGAGAAATAGACTTCAACTTTGGTGTATTTATTTCTGAACATGGGTGAACTTTGGACGAAGTCCGGTCCTGTAGAGAACATAATCATTTTTAATGGGCAAATTGTCCTTGCCTGTAAGCGTGGCTTGAAGACCATGCGCCTTCCGAACTCCTGCAGCATGGCGATGACGACGCCCTTGGCCGTGGAGGTGTCGTTTCCGTCCAGCAGCACTGCCGAGGGGCTCTCCGCCGTGTCGCACACGAGAGTGCAGCCGCCGAGGCGGAGGCGCGCGTTGCGGGGGAGCAGAGGCGCGCTGACCCGCCAGCCGCCTGCCGCCGTGCACGAGCCCACCAGCTCCGCCCGGGGCGCCTCGTCGCAGCGCGAGAACGCCCTGAACGAGAACGCCTCCACCCCGGCCGCCCCCGCCGCCAGCACCACCGCGTTGACGAAGTTGTGCCTCCACAGCGCTGCCACGGCCGCGTCCGAGTGGCCGGCCTCGGCCACCAGGACAATGGCCGTGCGCGAGTACTGGGGCAGCGCGTCCAGCACCGCCGCGGTCGCCTCCATCCTGTACACGCACGCGTGAGAGGGTCCCACTTGCTCTCGCTCACCTCCACCCAATGGACTTACCCCACGCCGAGCTGGTCCACAACGAAGAGATCGGTGACGTAGTTGTAGGTGGGTAGCCCCCGGGTCTGCACGTCCTCGGCGAGCAGCAGCCGTCGCGGTGCACTTAGCCCGCGGAGCTCCGAGAGTCGCCCGGGGCCAGCCACCACCGTCACCTGGCCGCTGGCCGCCAACCAGCGCCGCTGCAGATGCACGATGCAGGCGCCCACCTGGCGGCCCTCCTCGTCCCTGGGGGTGCCCGTCGGCACCGCCAGGAACGCCGAGGCCAGCGGGAGGAGCTGCACGAGGGCCTCGAGGCACGCCCTGGCCGCCCGCATGGCGACGGTGAGCGAGCTGTGGTCGAGCTCGCGGGCGTCTCACTTGTGCGGGGTGCCTTTGCGTGAGGCCGCTGACGACACCTTGCCACGCAGGGCAACCTCGCAGTGCGCAGGGCAGAGGTCACCCTAATGGCTACTCTGGCTGAGCTGAGCAGGGTGTTCGATAGCCCCCATTGTGGAGTGTGGTGTGGTGAGGTGGGGAGGGAGTCGCCTAGCCCGTCTGAGTATTTACTCGGCTACCGTTCGTCTTGTGGTCGCGGTGGAAAAACAAGCTCTGGATTTTTAAGTCAATTTTGTCGAACTTTCTCATTATGTAGCCCAGTCCCCGAGCTATTGCGGGTTCTTCAATATAAAGGACAAGAGGCTTCGTTTTTTGGTTCATAAATTGGCCATTTTCCTGAAAAATGTCAAAGTTGCCCCTACAGTCAGACTTTATTTTTTATGCTTCGTTTACCTCTTATTTCGGGGATATTTGTTTATCCTTTGGCTCTTTTCACTGTCCTCACACAGGGACAGCGACCCGGGCGTGCGGGCGTACATGGAGAACCGCGGCATCAGCGGGGACTACCGGCGCCTGCAGTCCGACTACCTCCGCTGGCTGACCACGGAGGTCCAGCGGCTCAACCGGACGCCTGTCGTCTGGCAGGAAGCCTGGCAGAACGGCAACTTCAACGCGGACGATGTCATCGTGCACATCTGGCTGGGCAACGCCATGGACCTCATGAACCAGGTGCCGGAGAGAAACAGCCTTTCGGCTCGGTAGTTCCCATGCACATCGCTTTGACACCGTTTCGACCACTTTGTTGGCAGGTGACGCGTCGGGGCTTCCGCGCGCTGCTGTCCGAGACCTGGTACCTGGACCACCTCAACACGGACTGGCGGGCCATGTACCGCATCGACCCGCAGAACTTCCACGGGCGCGCCGAGCAGCTGCGCCTCGTTGAGGGCGGCGAGGCATGCATGTGGGGCGAGATGGCGGACGACACCAACGTGCACTCGCGCATCTGGCCGCGCGCCGCCGCCGTGGGGGAGCGCTTGTGGTCACCCAGGACGACGACGGACGCGGCGGCGGCCGCGCCCCGGCTGGAAGAGCTCGTCTGCCGTCTCCGCAGGAGGGGCGTGACCGCCTCCCCCGCCAACGGCCCGGGCTTCTGCCCACGGTAGCGAACGGCCCCGTTCTCGCTTTGGCCAGTTTTTTTTAAAGCGGCATTCCCACCGGTATGGGTTTTGTGATAGGTAAACGGTTAACCAACGAAGTGCACGTAACTAGATATGTGTGCTGTGGGTGTGTGTTTGTGTGTATGCGCGCGCGCCTGTGTGCGCGAGAACATTGTTTTGCTGAGTGTTTGTCAATTTTTACTTTTAGACCATAAAATTATATTTTTAAGGTACTGATTATTGTGTACGTTCGTTGTAATTGATGTCGCGATGTATGAAATACATTTTAACACTTTTTGGTAACTGGTTTTGACCGAAATTCTCTATTAATAAAATAACAGTGGAGACAGGAAATACAAAAAATAATTTTGTGCTCGACCAATGAAAATTTGTGGCTGTGGGTATGCTGGATTTAGTATCGTTAGGCGAGCTGCCTCAGCTGAGACGCCTGCCTTACCCCTTCACATCTCAGAAATAGTGGGCATTTATTTTGTGCTATTTCTATGATCAAAAGTGATGGTTGAAACACAACAAGCGCGACGTTTCAGCTTGAGCCTTATACCGTACAAAACAACATAAGCTCCGAATGATTCAAATTTCGCGCTAAAACAATGCCACTCTTTCAAACACAATTTCGGAGCAAGGGTAGACGAGGAAATTCATTTGTGAAGTGTGATACTTGAGCAAATTTGGGAATGCTTTGAATTTTAATCCTCAGTCCAGGGGGACAAGGGATTTCACAGTTCTCCTCTCGTTTACGGTGTTTTGTGGCTTTGTGCCCGCGTCTGTCGTCCTGTCTCCTTCTTCTTCTTTCTTTTCGTTTTCTCTCCCTCCCGCCAGTCCCACCATTGATGCGATGCAAGTGCGCCGAACGGTTTATGTTGGTCTTGGTTGTTACGGTTTCTTGTGTTTTCTTTGCTCGTCAATGAAAACGAATCTATGTCATGCATTATATATCTAAGAAGACTAGTTAATCATGGGAATAATAGCATGGTTTTATGACTTTTTCGGACGGCCTCAACCCACCGATAATGATCATAGCAGAAAGCGGAGGTGAGTTAAGAACACTCAGGCATCCATAATTTTCTGAAACTTGTTGACGTTGTTGTAATTTCCGGCTCTTCGTCGGATTGCTTTTTTATCCTTTTAAATGCACGTACTAGTTCCTCTTGATTTTAAACCGCTCACCTTACAAATCATGCCTTTTTAACTGCGTCGGTGACTTGTGTTCTCTAACCTCAAACCTTAGTAAAAGTAGTGATCTATCTTTCATTAGTCACATTTATATTTGTGTGGGCTTACATGTATCCATGAGTGACTGATATTCGATGCTTTAGTTACTTTCTAATGCCTCTCCTTAAAGATGAAGTATGAACAGTTTGATTCAACCTTAGCTATCAACCATTTCCTCTTTCTACAATTTAAAGATATTCAATACCAGTAGCCTTGTCTCTCTGTTTATTTTTACAGCTTCCACTTTTATCTAATCTGAATATCTCTTGACCATTATCACTTTAACATAGTACTTCATGTATATTTTTATAACCATGAGTGTTTTTCCCCCAGAGCTGACGACATTGGTGGTGTGCCAGACAATAAGTTAAGACGTCTGGAAGGCACTCAACGGAATGGTAATGTACTACTTTATGTTAGGTTTATGAATCAGTCTTGGAAGTTCTCTTAAATTTCTTTAAAGAAAGCCTGATTTTATTTAATGAATTATTTGTTATTTCAGGTGATGCTCACATAAGTCATCATGTTGTTAACAGGACAAAAGATAGATCTAATGTAAGTTTGCTTTTGTTTTCAAAAACTGCAGATGTATTGAATTATAATTTTAACAACCGTTTACTACTACAAAATATTTTTTTCTAGATGTTTGTGAGTTCTCAACATAGAGGAAAGCCTACTTTTATTTCTAGTTGGGATCAGATTGGGAAAGAAAATGATTTCCGATCTGCGTCATTAAATAATCTCAAAATGGAGCCAACAAATAATGTAGATGAGGTTCCAGAGGTTCAGATACTAGAAGAGCATAATTTTAAGTCTTGTAAAAAAGGCCCGAGGAACAGTAATCCTGCTTACAATGTAACCTGCGGCAATGGCTTGAGTGGTGTGGGTCAATATACATCACCTCAGAGTTCTTGTGATACAGAAGATGTGGAATTTCTCAAAGCCGTAAAGCCTCCACAAGCAAGTAGTAGTAGTAGTGCTAAAATTGCAAAGGAAAGAACATCTGTATCCAGAGGTGATCATGGACATCGCAGCACACCTATCCAGAGAAGACCATTTAAGGTAAAACTTCTACATGTCTTAGATCTCAATTTTATTTGAATGTAATATTTTCCAAGAGTGAACAGAAAGTAAGATTCTGCTCCTCTATGGTTTCTTATTGTCTTTTCATTTCTGTTTGCTGTGTGTTTTTATTTTGTTAAAACCTTTAGAAATTAAATTGTTAAACATCTTCTTGTCTTCCTACTTAAATAGTAACAGTGCGAGTCAATTTCTGTAATCTTTATTTTTTCTTCTTGTTTAGACCATAGATCCGTCATCTTCAGTCAGAGATGCAGTCACACCTATTCTGTTCTCACACAGAAGATCTGTAGTTCATTCACCTGAGCAATCAGAAGTTGAAGTTTTGCCATCACCAAGTAAAACACTTTAGCATTATCAATTCTTTATTAATTACTGGGTTTTCTGCACTATTTAAATATTGATCTTATTTTTTTACAGACATGACAAATGGAGTCAGTCCATGTCACTTCAGAAATCTGAATTCTTCATTGTTATCTGAAGCAAGCAACATTCAGAGGAATAGTAATACTTGTACGCTTTCTCATGTAAGTTGTAGTCAGTACTTACTTACCCATAATTTTTGATTCATTTAAATTACTATTAAGATACACATTTTTCTTCCAGATGAAGAAAGTCCGTGACGAACAAGTGTATGGCCAGCTATTTCAGCAGATTGTTGGTGTTGAACGGTATGTAGCTTCTGTTTAATTCTAGATGTGAATCTTATACAAGTCTTACTCTTTAAAAAAGAATCTTTTCTCCCTATTCTTGTTTTCATTTAGGCCAATCAAGATGTGCCGTAAGTTCCCTTTTTTCCTCATATACCACTCTGCTCTATGTAATTTTTATTGTGTTGATGATTTTAACGAGCTCCTCTCACCCATGCTCTAGGTCCAAAATCCCCTGATGTCGTGGAAGAAATGAATACCTCAATGAGCTCAAGGTGTGTGTTTTAAAATCCAGCTTTGATCTTTAAATTAAATTTCTGTGAATTTTATCATTTAATTTTTCTGCTTTTAGTATTCAAAAGTCAAGTTTTAGATCATCACCCTTAAAATCTAGAGTTCCTCAATTGTCTCCCACCACTCCAACTAGGTGCAGACGTATTAATGTTCCAGTTGAGATTCAACCAACAGAACCCTCAACATCTGGTAGGTTTTTTTAAAACTCTAACCAGTATCCTTTTTTGTTTTAGGATACTTTTCACTTACATTGGTTTACCTGTTAATTTTTCTAGCATCTCGGCAGCTTTTAGAGGACCAAGATTTACAAATTATAGGTCAGGTACAAGCTACTTCACCAGTAAAACCAACTGATCCTGATTTACTAACTGAAATGTGAGTAGTTGAACCTCTCTCTTTTCCTGTATACTGTTACAGCTTTCTGAGGTTTACTGTTTCTTGCTGTTTCAGTTTACAAAAATATGCTCTTAAAGACAAACAATTGGAACAAGCAAAAGAAATGGAGAAACAATGCCGCCTTCTTTCAGAGAGAAATAGGCAAGCAGAAGAACAAAGAAAGAATCAGATGGAAAATGCCCTCATAGCTGAAATAACTTCTTATCTCCACATTGTGGAAGAGATTGAGGAAGAGGAGCCTCCATCTCTTCCTGTCCTCACTCCAGATATGGAGGTACGCACTCTATTCTTCATACAATAATCCTATACTTTTATCCAAGTTGTTATTCTAATCCAATGGCAAATTTTTCCCAATTTTTCTAGTCTGAAATTGACAGAGCATTAGGAGCACACCCAGATACTGTACTTGCTAATGCTTTTAACTTGACCATTAAAGGAAGGGACATGCGGACATTGAAGCCCCTCGCATGGCTAAATGATGAGGTACAGTACAATTGGGAATTAGCATATTTTTTTTCTTTGTATTTGAATTCTGATTTTGGTGTAGTTTACCAATACAAAGATGTTTTTCTTTCTTCCTTCACCAAATTATGTAGGTTATTAACTTCTACATGAATTTACTCATTGAAAGAGGAAAGTCAAAGGATTATCCATCAGTCCACGCATTTAACACATTTTTTTTCCCTAAACTAAGTAATAGTGGCTATGATTCTCTTAAACGGTGGACCAAAAAGGTGTGTGCTAGAATTTCTTAATATTCTACTGTAAATTGATGCTTTTAAAATAAACATCTATTGTTAATTTTCTCTCTGTGCTCATAAGGTTGACATATTTTCTCATGACTACATTTTGGTTCCTATTCACCGAGGGATGCATTGGTGTATGGCTATCATAGATATGAATGAAAAGGTTATTCGTTATTATGATAGTATGGATGGGCGCTTTCCCCAATGTGCTGATGTGAGTTGAAGAGGTTTTTTTTTAGCTTGTTTACTTCTCTTCACCCTGTTTAAACTTTTTTTCTGTATTATTTTTTTTCTCCCATGTAGGCACTATTAACGTACTTACAAAAAGAATCTATGGACAAGAAGAAACAGCCTTTTGATACATCTGGTTGGGTAAAAGAACATGCTGAGGTAAGGGAAATATATAGGTACTTGGCCAACTATTAATTGTTGCACTCTGTCTCAACCTCATCCTAATTGACTTTTGTTTTTTCCGTAGAAAATTCCTCAGCAAAACAATGGAAGTGATTGTGGTATGTTCGCTTGTATGTATGCGGAATATGTGAGTAGAAACGCCCCTATTTCCTTTTCGCAAGATGATATGCCTTACTTCAGGCGGAAAGTAGTTTATGAAATCCTGAAAGCCAAGCTTCTTACCTGAAAGTTTCATAACTTTGTATAGACCAAGAGCAATTGCATTTGACACACAAATGCCAGAGAGACTGAGCTTAATTGTGTGTGTTTCAAGTGTTTGCTAGTCAAGCCACATCAATATTTTTATAGATCACACAGTTCTTGCATACAACAAAGAAGATGTTAGTGAACGGACCAACTATCGGTCTGGCAGTACGCAAAACAGATCGGAAATTTTAGCTAAAAAACTATGGGCCCACACCGCTTCCCCATGTCTACGTCGATCGACAGCACTCTGGCGGCGCACGAGGTCGTCCGCAGGTCGACGTGGCGACAAGTATTAAGTGATACAGTGGTGAAGCTCCTGGGACTGATGCTGATGAGCTTAACAGCCCAATTCTAATCTCACGCCTTTTATTTTTAGATACAGATAAATTTTCATGATGTGGTGTCTACTTAGCTTGCTCTCCACTATAACCATACTATGTACTACTTGACCGGTGGTCTAATTGCTGTTCTGTATTAGAGTGGTGTATGCTCCCATGAGGACTCAATATTTTTTTTCTGATCAGTAGACTGGTTTTTAAGTTATGGTAACCTTCCCAAGTGTTCTGGACAAAATCCGTACTTTATTGTGTAATTTTTCTACTATTTTCATCATTTTTTCTGTACATGCTAAAGTACATGTCTCTGGCTTAAATTTATCATGGGTCTCCGCGTGCGCGCGCGCGTGTGTATCTGTCGACATGCAAAAGTTAAATTTTCTTTGTTTTCATATGAATAAGTTCTTTAGGGTGTTGAGCATGTATCATTTTTGTGTTACAAATTTGTTTTAAGCAATCTTTTTTTTTAATTGTGATACTACCTTTCTGCTGGGGTGAAATCGTTTATCTACGAAACTTACAGTAGAAATAAAAAAACATGGCGTTATTCACTCTCCTGGCATAGTCTTGTCAGCAGTTCTCTGATTCAGTAACTCATTGAAGGAAGGACGTGAGAGTGGAGGCCCTTACATCCTAATTTCAAAGCATATTTGTTGACAAATGTTAAAAGGAAAACATATTTTTTCAGACTAGAGTTTTGTATAAATGTATATTGATGTAATAATTTATAATTTTCAATATTTTTCTATTTTATGCTTGTGCAACGTTTCTTTTCACTACTCAAAATTTTGTTTTACTCTCTCTTTCTTTCAGTAAGGCACAGAATTTCTGCAACTGACCTGTTTGTTTATGTATCTCTCAGAAGTCTTACATTTGAAATTTTACTTCATGTTTACCTCCGTTGTTAAATTAAAATTATGACCACTTAAACAAATATCTCCTATACCTTCCTTGATTCACAACATTAAAATGGTAATTTGTTTCACAGGGTATTGAATTGAAACTTAAATGATGTAAATTTGTTCTCACCCACCTCATTTGTTTACCCTAAGGTCTATAGTGTGTTATCTTTTGAACTGCTTTTCATGAGGCAGTGTTGGAAGAACCATGTGGCATCATAGCTTCTTGTGATTTGCGACTTTGGTACTTACCATTTGAAATATAGACTTGTATTTTATTAATCATAAACAGGAAAGGCTGTGCAGATTCATCAAATGTGGAAAATTAATCGAAACCTTTTTATGTCTTCTGTTTTGAAGTAAATACAAAGTGTACCCGTCCAATTAATTTCTTTCCATATTCTCAGAACTAGAATTATACAGCAAATTTTCAGCTTTTGTAAGTTATGTAAATAAAGTTTACTGTACATGATTTCTACTTAAAGTATTTGTGTTGAAAATCTAGACATGCAACTGTGATAACTCTGTCTGTCTTCATTCTCTGGTTGTATTATTGGGCAGAAAGACAATGCTAGCTGGGCACACATCTAGAGAGATTACTGAATCATGGTAAGCATGATAAAGTCGAGAATCCTCTAAACAAACCGTACCACCTCCACGTTGCCTCTGGTGTTCCTGAAATTAAAGTGGTCGTATATATTTCTAATTCCATTAAGCTGTTTACTATCTGGGAAAGAATACCACAACTAACCATTCTATTGATGTCTCCTATGCACACCCATGGTTTTTCATCACCAGACGACACTGCCCATTTGGAGTGATCTTCACCGGTTCTAAATGACAATGAATCAAGCGACAACCCCTCCACATTCTCCACTCTGACAGCAGAAAAATAATTTTGATTATTTGGAGTGTCTAATGTTTTTAAGATAAGCTATCTGGAAGCATAAGGGTTTACCTACTTGTAAGGTTTTCCACATTCAGATTGCATTTTTGATCCTGGTCCATGATTCCATGTTTCCACAAGAAGATTTGTCTTGAGATCTTGAGCTAACCAATCTGCATACAGATCTGGAAATTCATTATATTCATCAATACGAGATTATGCCTCATGTGCTTTAAACTGCAAATCCTAGAACGTCTTCTGCTCTTAGTACCTTTTCCAAAGTGCTTGGATTTGGCATAAGATATAAAAGATTGGCCACCATATGAGGAAAATTGTGCAGATTTGAACCAAGGTGCAGATTTTACACGCTCTCCATTGGCAGCTTTTGCAAACCAAGGATATGATAAATTCATAGTATCTGGTACTTCAGCATCATATATATTGGGTTCGTTGTATGTAAGTTGTTGACCTTAAATAAAGATGTAATGAATCAAAGTTAAACGTAGATTATCGCTTTTTAAATTCTTTCTTGTACTGCTTTGAATTTTTCCAAATGATAAATTAATAGAATATGATAATGTTGATCACCTATGGTTTCTAGTCCTTTTGGAGGCACTGTAACACACAGGAAACTTTGTCCATAAATGACACCTGTGTTAGGATAAGAATACTCG
Source organism: Frankliniella occidentalis (assembly GCF_000697945.3). Taxonomy (NCBI): domain Eukaryota; kingdom Metazoa; phylum Arthropoda; class Insecta; order Thysanoptera; family Thripidae; genus Frankliniella; species Frankliniella occidentalis. The sequence goes on from NW_026267230.1 coordinate 598,494, forward strand.
TTGTTGCTCGCCTCTGGAGGATAATGTGGTACACTGTGAATTAACCACAGCCCAGATTCTCTGTCCCCAAAAGCAACACCTTTTGTGTGGCCCAGAGTCATTGTGGTATCACCATGTGGTGGTTCATCATTGTACAATATCCTTGCAAAATTTGAGACCTGGAAATAATATTCAAAGTGGCTGAAAAATATTTTTGCCTCAAGGGTTGTCAATACGGATATACAAACCTGATCACTGTATAGAGGTTTAAGTGTATTGCCCATTATTGAATTTGAGTCCCGAACGTTGCGTGTGGACAAAGTCCAGTTTCTGGTGATTGATTCAGAGGTGATAAATACATAGGCTACACCCTCCCTCACATTCAGATCTTTACTGCTTTTCAAGTGTGGTAGTTTAATAGCCACGAACCTACAATATCATTCCAAGAAATTAACTTTCATTTTCAATTTTTTTTTCTAGGGTCTAGTTTGCAACAGTTGACAAATATACTTACCAATCAACAGGTTTGTTGTTTTCATCCTTACACTGCAGCTCACTAGAGAAAACAGTCGGCCATAAAAGGATTCCAAAAAAGAAAGAAACTAAGAAGTTCCATGTTATGTCCATCATAAACCTTTTAAGAAAAGATAATTTACAATGTTTAATATATATGAGGGTCACTTGCCTTGACAGTCAAAAACTGTAAATGACTCTTTAGGGAAGTTTTTTTGGTGTGTTTTTTTGTTGTGATAATTGGGGAGAATCATCTGGTATATAGTAGAGAGAGACTAGACAATCTCTTTTTAAAAAAAAATTCAAAAAATAAATTAAGGTAAAGAAATTTATTGAATTCAACCGGCAATTGTGCGGTGAAGGTTTGTACTTGGATAGCTCATACCGACACTTAAAACAAAGTGAAACGTATATCCAAACTGTTCATATTGATGTGTGAGAGTCAATTCTCTGCTTCGTCATACTCACAAAACTTTGCTGAGAAAGGCTGATCGAATAATAGCTAGCGCATTGGCTGTCGATGTTAGGAGCGACGTGGAGTTAGACGGAGTACTGAGACCAACATGCAAGTACACAGCTAGCAAATGAAAGCGCGCGCCCGCGGCCGGGTGATACGCTTCTCTCGTCCCCTCCACTCGCCTCCACCTCTCTCATTGACTGATCAGTCAACATCCGTTGTCTGGCTTCTCTTCGTGACCTTTGGCCTCATCTCGTGTCATCGACTCTTTGCATTTTGCTCTTGCTTGCTGACGAATGTACTTGTTTAACAGTGTAGCAGCAAGCCAGCAGTCAACGCGGGCCGCTCGGCAGAACCTTGTCGGTGCGGTAGGCGTGACGATGCCCTTCACCGACTCAATTAGAGCAGAGGGAAGTCCAAGTTCATCTAGAAAAAGCAGTACATAAGTTTATATGTTTTAAAAAATATTCTGAGATGTTATTGTTGCCAAAATGACTATTAGAAAAATTACTATTGCTACAGTCCGGGGGATATCATCGTCTCCCCGAACCCTATTAAACATAACAAACAATGTCTTAGTAGAACGCCTCCTGGGTAGGCAAATACAGTCACAATGACGATGTGTTGGTTGCATAGGCCTACCTTTTTCAGAGGCAGTTGGGACAGTTTATGAAACTCACCGTTACAGTAAAACTTATGAGTTTTAATGGGTGATTTGAGGTCAGCTTGAACTGGTTCCAGAAATGATAAGTGCAGGCATAAAGGCAATGCAGCTAACATTCACGAAATCTATATTAAACCAGCCGGTCGCAACTACTAGCGAGTCAGCTTGTAGAGAATTGGCTTTTCGCGGTTCTTTTTGTTTCCAGGGCGACCTTGCTTGCACATGTATTTATGTTCCCCCCTGCCAAATTCCACGATGGTTTAAAATAGTAAAACATCGTTTAAGGAGATCTTTTTTTGTTCAAGAGGCATTTTTCGTGAACTTCATGGTTATTATGAAACCTGAATTTATTTCATCTGCCTACGTTTTCAGCATGAAGAGTTGGCACTCCGCGGGAAACCCCCGTTTAAATTTTTCATACACTAAACGTCTGTCTTCTGCTGTGAAGGAGTTGCATCACATCAAAACTCATTGATATATATACACACAACAGATACACTCACCCAACTCACCTCGCGTATATGTATGACTCGCACTGCAATCGCCTGCTTTATCTTATCTGGTGAGTTCCTAGTCGAGGTGTGAGTCCCCCCCGAGGGCGCTGGACGTCAGTCAGTATTTCCTTCATTGGTTCTGTTCAGAAAGTCCGGTAACCAGTTACTATGGCCGTGAACGGCGCTGTTCCACAGTCACTGTCCAACATGTCTTTCGGCCCACCATCTTCAGTCAGCGAAGCCGATGCTGACCACTCTTTCATCGTTCTGGATCGAATGACAGCTGATGACAATGAGAAAATAGTACAGGAACTGACGGCCTCCGTGTGTGCCTTCAAACTCGACACCAATCTCGGGGACAATGTCGCATTCCCCAACCATTTTGGCGAAAACCCGGTGTCTACACCCCCTGGCTCTGTCTCTTGTAATGGCGAGGTATGAAGACATCCATGAAAAAGTTAAGTAGTGAGAAGGAAGTTCTTTTACACTCAAACTTTTGCTCGTTCTTCTCTAGCTCCTCTCTGACTCGTCGGATGCCCTTCCATCGGAAGTTAGGCACAGAATGAATTCTCTTATTCAAGAAAATAGCAATCTTCAAGGTAAATGTTTTATATTTATCTGTAAGTGAGCTTTTGATTAGACCCTATAACACTAAACATTTATTCCTCCAATAGTTACAGTGAATCAAACTAATGTTGCTTTAAAACAACTGATGATGACCCTCGAACAATGCAAAGGAGACATGGATCGAGTTCGCCAAGACCACAAGGAAAAGTTTCAGGAGACACGGGATTTGGTTCTTAAGGTATAATACCTACCCTGACTTTGATCACATTATGTTGATAGATCTATTTGGAAAGGGCCTTACTTACATTCCATTCATTTTTTGGTAGTTGAAAAAGGAGAAAGCTGATATGCGGATAATAATTGAAGAACTTCAAGCTAAGATAGAAGAACTGCAGCACCAACCTACACCTTCTTTGTTTGAGGCTGTTGTGAGTTGTTTGCTTCTTTGTGATACACCTGTTGACATACACAGAACACAAATAACAATAATCAAATTTGGTACAGGATATGACAGTAAATGAATTTGAATTTAAAAGCAAAATAGATGACTTGCAATCTCAACTAAGTATTGCTGAAGCTTCAAATCAGGCTGAGAGAGAAAAGAGTGCTTTGTACCTTGAAGAGCTAAATTCCTTAAAGCAACATGTAAATGTACTTGAAAACAAGTCAGCACAGTTTGAAGCTCTTCAGAAAGAGGTTGAAAAACAGAACGATCTTCTGAGGGAACTGTCTATTCTTGGCGAAGAGAACTTGCGGCTAAAAAATGATGTGAAAAACCTCAGTTCTGTGGTGAGTCGATCTAAACTAGATTCTAAATGGCCTACTGAGAAAAAATAAACGTCAAGTTCCCTTCTTCATAACTTTAAAATAATTGTTACTGTTTTTTTTGTTTTTTGTTTTTTTTTTTCAAGGAGAGGCATTCTCAAGAATACCAATTTGCCCAAGCTAAAGGCTTTACTCAGCGGGTTGATGAGTTGACAGCCAAGTTAATGTGTACAGAAGAACAATTGGCAAAGGCTAAGTCTGAAGTAGCTCAACTGAAAAGCTTTGAAATAGTTCAAATGAAAAGCTTGGTAAGTGTTTTCTTGATGACTTAGTTTTCAATACTGTTTTATCCTTGGCAATACATATGCCAATTATATCACCTGTTGTGATTACAAATTGTGGAGGCATTACCTACCCTTAGTTTAATAAAGTCATCTTTAATAATAATATTGGTGACTTTCTGAAATTTTTTCAGGAAAGTTCTTCAGGATCACATGATGAAGCCCTTAACAATGTAAGCAATCAAAGCCACTTTTTCTCATCCTCCATATCATTCTGTTGTTGAAATTATCAGTGTTATCAGTCATCAGGAATTTCACTTGTGTCTCCTCATGAACAGGCAAGAGCTACAGTGGATCGACTCCGTCTAAGAATTGATGAAATGACAGCCAAAATTGTTGAGCTTGACCAAAAGTGTGAGAACCAGGCTCAAGAAATATCCAGTTTACAGCATGAGAAAGTTAGGCAAAGTGAAGCTGTTGGAATTCTGCAAGCTCAGGTATTTTAGCTTCCTTTACTTTTTCATAATGTGTTAAAACATGAATACTATGGATATGGGATATTGTTATGGATACCTTTCCAAATTTTCAGGTGGAAGTTTATAGATCAGATTTTATTGCTGAGAGAGATTGCAGAGAGAGATTAGCTGGAGAGAAGGAACAGCTTGCAGAGGATTTGCGACGTTTGCACCGGCACAATTTAGAGTTGATGGAATCGCGGTATGATAAATGTCAATTTCTTTCTTGTTTCAAAGCCTACCTTATGGAATGGAGATAAAAAATTATTAAATTCTTACCTATTTTCAGTAATGTGAATGCTGCGCAGGGAGGTGAAACTGTGAACAGAAATGTCGAACTGGTAAGTCTTTAAGAATACCATAGATTGATATCGTGGAAGTATATTGTGAAAATATCGTTTCATGTGTATTTAGTTTTAGGAAACTAAAGTTGATCATGTTTATTTTTGTATTTGCAGCCTGCAGAAGAAACTCAGAACTCATACAGATGCCCAATATGTCAAATTATGACTTTCCGCACTCTTCAAGGTGTCAATGAGCATATTGACCGTTGTTTGGGAGATGCTAGTATGTCCTGAAGGTAATGCTATTGTTATGTATAGTTGGGTTAAAGCTACCTTTTATTCGTGTATTATATGCTCATGTGTACCTAATTAATGGTTGATTTTGTTCATTTCCTAGTTTATCAACTATTTCTAGACTGCTAATTTAGGTAGCTTGTTCCTTTGTCATTAATTGGCAGAGTTGTGATTTGAATTGTTATTTTTTTGTCTTTTTTCCCCCAAATTGAGATATTTAAATATTAAGTTAATTGTATATTTTTTTACCACAGGTGATGTGGTACTGTATTGGAGATGGTTTCTTACATTTATTTAAAACAAAACCGAGATTATTGCATATTTCATTACCTATTATTCAATGAAAACTTGGAATTTGAATAGAATGCAACATATTGTGTTGTGTTATTGCATGATATTGTGTTATTTTCCGTGTGTTCAGCAAAGTCTCCTGTCGCATGGACGCAGAAAGACTGTCTTTGCTCCCAAACCTTTTCACAAAAGTGGACAAACCCACATCAATTTTTTGCATTGGAAAGATCAACACTCTGTAAAATTATTGGATCTTAGAACTAAAATAGGGAGGTTTCCAAAGACAATCTTGGTTTCCCAGGTGGCATCGCTTGTCCTACTATTATTTTTAGTATTAAATAAATTACTACAAACAATCACTACAAATAGTCATTTCATTGATCCTACTACAAATTTTAGTCAGTGCTTTTGTCCTACCTGTACTCACAATTTTTTTTTGCTGTGTTGTGAGTTTGACCTAAATATTATTTTAGTTGTGTCTTAATTTGGTCACTTAAATTTTGTTAATTAAATTTAGCCAATCAAATTTGCTGAATAAATTTAGTTGAGTAAATCTAAAGCGGCTGTATGCGACATGTATAAATTATGGCCAGAAGGCTGCACATCCAATCGTAACACTTCATGGCGAGAAAAATGCATTCAAATTTCTCGTTAGCCCACCTGTTGGCTACTGAAAAAAACGCATGTCAGCGACACCTGTCGGTCACGTGACTGTAGCGTGCTTCTGGACGCCCATCTGAGACGTCCCTGTTTGTGTTTGTAGCTACACGATTGCAGCTACAGCCGACAGTGCCCGAGTCAGCTTAAACTGAACCGTCTATAGACGAATTCATTGCTTCCGCCAATGCTAGAATATCAACCAGAAGTAAACAGCGCTAAGAACTAAGCGAAAACGAACGATATCAATGCCTCTCCGAAGCTGTCGCCTTGTCCAAGAAGCGCT
>NW_026267230.1:610640-614678 GCF_000697945.3 Frankliniella occidentalis
GCGAGGTAGGCCACGGCTTCTCTCTAAGGCGTCTGTCGTGACGGGGACTTTGGGTTTAGGCTCCTTTTGACCCGATGCTTATAAATCCTTTCTAAAGCTAAGAAGTGACGCCGTGTCAATCTAGGCGTGGGTCGATGAATGTCGCTGAAAACGCCTGGAGGGTAGGCAATGCTTTCCTGAATCGGGCCCCCGCGCCCGCGGCCCCCTGTCGCTCTGAGCGCTTCTTGGACAAGGCGACAGCTTCGGAGAGGCATTGATATCGTTCGTTTTCGCTTAGTTCTTAGCGCTGTTTACTTCTGGTTGATATTCTAACATTGGCGGAAGCAATGAATTCGTCTATAGACGGTTCAGTTTAAGCTGACTCGGGCACTGTCGGCTGTAGCTGCAATCGTGTAGCTACAAACAGGGACGTCAGTCTGACCTGGACCTTTACCTGTATTTCTTTGCCGAAAAAAACAATTATTTCGAGAATAGTGTTTCAATGCGGTGATAGTGTGTGCACACTGTGTATGCCATGCACACTGTTGAGTTTTCAGTGGATTAAAGAGTTAACACCTCAACGCCAACGCCGCTTGGTCGACAGATTGCGAGCAGAACGTTTCTAAATATGAGATGGAGCAACAACACCTTCAATTTGCATCATCTGCTTTCAAGATCGACTCTTGATTGAGATTTTGGCTAGCAGATGATACATAATTGTTGTAAATATAACTACAATTTATTATATGTATGTATCATTTGCTAGTGCTGCGTCGCGCTAGACTAGGCGTGTTTTATTTCTCCTTGTTCTGTGTTCGGTCCTCAGGGCTGCTGTTCATGGCAAGCAGACCGGTATTCAACATTGGGCTCACTCTATCGACTGAGCAGATGTGAGCCAATATCTTCAATATAGTTTGACAAAAACAGTAAGGAAATAAAACTATTAAAACAATTGTGTTGGATCCGGAGTAGTACATTTTTATTAAGTCAACCCCACAACGAAAAATATTAATGTAACAGATTTGGTTATAATTTTGTGACAGAATTTGAAAGTAAATCTGAATGTTAAGATACATTGATTGTAAAAAGATATTCCATAGCTATCATTTAAATTTTAGGCCCCGTATTTCAACTTTACTGTTGCAAGGTAATGCGTCATAAAATGTCTTGCCACAAAGTTACTGGTAGGTGTACAAACTCGTGTATCACTCATCTTTGTCTACAACTGACTATTTTGTCACCGTAAAATATAGTTTACCTTATGATTGGATTCTGGTAAATTTGGGTTTTTGAATTGTGAAGTGAAGGTATTGGACGGAAACCTTTATTTTGACAGTGGACGGATTTATAAAGTTGTACAATATGTATCAGAAATCACTGTCAAAATTTACCAGGAAAACAAGAACGACATCGTCGTAGAGCTTTGTTTGCGTTAAACAGTTTTGCTATTGACATACAATGGGTGCCTGAAACTTAGAGATTTGCTAGCAAAGATGTTTTCCAAATACAGTCAGTAATTTGTTCTGGGGAGACAAAAAGAAAAGTAAAGACCGCCAGCAGAAGGCGCTTAACAGAAGTGTAAAAATACTAGTACTTTCCTCGTCACATTACAGTTCGCATGCCCAGTAACACCGCTTCAAATGATACGTCTCCAGAGCCTCTCCGGCCGTGCAGAGGGAAAACACATGCGCGCACTTGTACGCACACAATACACACACAATACAACACACGTAGAAGAGACACAACAAGCTGTCACACTGGGAGTCCTGCTCGTCCGTGTCTTCTAGGCGCACGGCACAATCACTGAGTTCTGGCCGCGCGTGGCGGGGCGGGGCGGTGCGGGGCGGGGCGGAGGCCAGCACTGGTACTGGTGGGCCTCGGCCTCGGGCCTGGGACGCGGGTCTAGGACGCAGGCCGCGGTCGCAGGACTCGGACTTCAGCCGCGTCCCGGCCTCGGCGGCACAGTTTTTCGAGGCACTCCGGGCTCCAAACGAGTTGTGAAGGCAGAGAGCGCCGAGTCACCAGCCCAAACCTCGGGAACACACAGGCGACGGCAGCCGACCAGCTCCAGCTCGCACCTGCGGGGAAAAGAATAACACATTAGTCTCGCACGTGCAAGTGAACCGAGGGGAAGACGTCTCCTTCCCTCCGTATTGCGAACATCTCCGGCTCCACGGGGACGGGGAGCTTGTAGGGGCGCGGAGCGGAGCGCGGAGCGGGTGGCGCACAACGGGGAGCCGGGCGCCACTTCCCGCCCGCTCGACCCCGCCTCGCCCCGCCTCGCCCCGCCTCGCCCCGCCTCGCCCCGCCTCGCCCGCCACGACGCACCCTACGTATTTGTACGAAAGAGAATTTGATTTGGTGGCCACAAAGAGCCGCGGAAGAGGGTCGTGACGAGGTTATCCCTGGCTGCCGGTCGGGCCTCGGCTGGGCCGGTCCGGCAGGACTCACCTGGGGAGGCTATAACGACCGCGACGCGCTCAAGGCGGCCATAAGGACGCTGAAGGGGAAGGGTAGCCCGGCGACCCTGGACGTGAACGACGTCCCCTGGCCCTGGATGGCGGCCGTGTTGTCGCCTTCTGCAAACATAGAGAGAGACAATGTCAGCGATGCAGTAGACGTGGTAAAAGGAAAAAATATTTCGGTTCCGATGAGCAGTGAAAAACATGCCATAACAAACGGGGAGAAGGGGGGGGGGGAGACTCGGGAGGCACACTGCCGCCTGTAATTTATACGCCCACGCCCCTTAAGCTCACATTTAAATTTCCTCCACACCTCCGTATGCACCTTGTCTTGTCAGTCGCTATCAATCCAATGCCACCGATATTACGAAGCTCGTTGCCTCTTGATTTTCTCAATGAAAATCTAGAGAACAAAACCAACATTCACCTTCGTAGTTTATAGAGCACTTCCCTTCACTTTAATCATCACCCTTCCGTATTGAGATCGGACCTTCCAGGAAGTACGTCCGTCGTTTGCCGTTACGAAACCTGTTTAGTTCTAAGTTCAGCCAGTGCAAGCTCTCGTAGCGCCTGGTAGGTAGGCAATACCCTGCCTGCAGTGCATGCGTGTACTGCGGGCTGGCCTACCCCGCATTCTGCAGGCGCGCCCCGTACTGATAATCGAAGTGTGCAGCTGCTGAACGCTTGCAACTGCAAGTTGAATACTTGCAAGTGTTCAACTCCATAGTAGTACACTTGTAAGTGTTCAACTCGGTAGGTATGTGCACTTGCAGCTACTCTGTAGAGCACTTCCCACACAGTGAGCGTCAAATCTAAGGAAGTGTTCAACGGAGGAGTTGCACACTTGCAAGTGCACACCTACTGAGTTAACACTAACATGTGAACTGCTGCAAAGTTGAACACTTTTGCAAGTGTTCTACAACGGAGTTGAACACGTGCAGTTGCACACTTAGTTTATCAGTGTACGGGGGCTCGGCGCCTGCAGAACGCGGGCTAGGCCAGCCCGCAGTACACGCATGCACTGCAGGGAAGATGTTGCCTACCTGCCAGGCGCTACGAGAGCTTGCACTGACAGAACTTCTCCCCCTGGCCTTGGTAAGCTGGAGGACCCAAAAATCAGAGCACCAACCCTATAAAACCCTCAATTCACCCCTTCATCAACGCTCCTACCTTTTTTACCCGTTAATTAATATAAGCAAATACTGTAAGACCTGCGGGCAACAGCACACCAACCTATGTAAAACCCAAATGTATTTTAATTCGACATCAATGAAACCATTTCAAAACTGAACTGACTGAACTTAGAACTGAACAGTTTTCGTAACGGCAAACGACGGACGTACTTCCTGGATGGTCCGACTAAGGTGTAATGTAGATAGGTGGGCGCAAGCGCTCTCATTGGTGGATCTGACATGCGCAGAACCGACTGCGCATCTCCATGTCAACCACTGTCAGGCCAGCGCGCGCGCCGCCGAGTACTTAAAAGGGATTAAGGAGCCAGGAAAGACCCGGCACCGCCCCTCCGGAGGCTCGAAGCTCGACCCTAGCACGGCCGCCCGGCCTAAAGCCGACCCTTGCTACCTGCTAATACCTGGTC
>NW_026267230.1:619745-621703 GCF_000697945.3 Frankliniella occidentalis
CAGTGTGATTGATAGTGGCCCCCCCCGGATAGACACACACTGGCAGCGGGTGAGCGGGTCGGGGCGCTCCAACCGACGCTCCGGCCGGCCCCGCCCAGGTGGGGTGGGGTGCCGGAGAACCACCGGAGGGAGTAGAGAAGCTCGCAGAAATTTTTGAGAGGAAAATTTGCCTTCGTTAGAGTTGACAACCACCTCTGCACCAGGAATAAGAAAGGTTTTCAGTAACACTGCTCTTGCGCGTTGCTGACGGATTATTCGCGTTTTAACGGCGTAAAACCTTTGAAGTACAAAGGATGTCCCGCGTCCCGGGTGTAAAGGTGCTGGGTCCGACGCTTTGTTCCCCTCGGCTCCTCACCATCATCTGCGCCCGAGGCCGGTGCAGCCGACTCGACAGGGATTGAAGGGACTTTGGGAGTTGCTCTAAGTGGGTGTCGGCAGGCGTGTCGTGTCCCAGGGGGTCCATCGCCCCTCCGCGGTCAGGGATCTCTGATCGAGCCGGTCGGGGGGCAGGTCGCTGCATCACGGATTCCCCCCGCGAGTTCAGGCGTTCAGGCGCTGCCACTTCATGTCGGCGAGTTGAGTATCGGGCAGCAGAGAGAGGAAGAGAGAGACAGAGAGAGAGAGGACTCGTTTTTCCGCCACCCCCTCCCTGCCCCGCGCTTTCTATCGCGCGCGGGTCGGGCGGCGATATCGCGAGACAGTATCGGCATTTGGAGAGGAGTGGAGGCCGATAACGCCCCCCTCCCCCCCGGTCGGGAGCGGCGCGATTGGCGGGGGAAGGGGGGTGCTGGCATTGGGCTGACCGTTCAGACGGGCTGGAGAGGCACCCCGCCGCCCCGCCGAGTCGAGCAGAAGCGCCGAGCCGGCCGAGTCCATTCGCCAGCCAACTAAGCGAACGGAGCCGCGGCCCTCGCGCCCCGGGAGCAAACTCAACAGCTTCGATAATCCTGCTTTCGCTGCCCCCGCCTTTTTCTTGCTAGAGCACTTCTCCAGGCGAAGGGGGGAGACTAGCACTAGAGTTTGCAATCGGTCGGACACTACCCCGGCGAGCTTACCCGACAGTCTTCTGTCTCTCTCACTCCCATCTCACGTCAGATATGAGTGAGAGAGACGAATGACTGTCGGGTAAAGCTCAGCGGGGTAGTGGACAACACGCCAACACGGCGCACCCCCTAAAGGACTAAAGAAAAGGCCTCGATCGGGCTAATCGATCTAATTTATTTCCTGGTCTAGTTTTTCATGATGTATAAGCAAATGATCCACTGTACCAGGTGGCCGATTAACCCCGCACACTTCTGTAGTTATACTGTACCGCACGCAGGAGTGCGGGCGGGTTTGCCTATTTTTGCTGCCAACGGCTCCTTGGGGCCCCGTGCGAGTAGGCAACCCGCCCGCACGCGGTACAGTATAACTACGAAAGTACGCGGCGTGAATCAGCCACCCGGTATAATGCTATTATTAATATTTCAAGAAATTCAGGGCCCTGTACACCTACGCCGGTGCGCTCCCAAGCAGCGCGGCGAGAGACGGGAGCGGGAGCCACTTTTTCAAAACGACTCCGGAGAGCAGCAGCGGCAAGGTCCCGCCCCGCCCCGCCCCGCCCTCGCCGTCGTCACTCACGGCCGGAGGTAATAAGGCCCTTCCTAATTGTAATTAGTGGCACAACTTTGGCGGCACTGGATCGACCTCCGCCCGGCTCTACTCGGCGCGGCGTGGCGCGGCCATGGCGGATGGCGGGGCCAAATTCCTGGCGCGAATTCCGCCCCCGCTCTCCTGCTGCTCGCCCCGGCCGGCGCGGGCGCGTCGGGACCCGCTTACGTCACACGACCTGCCCGAGCGCGCGCGCCGCTGCCAAACCCGACCGCCGCGTCGCCGCGGGGCGGGAGCTCAACCTTTCTCCGAGCCGAGGATGAGGCAATGAGCTCGGCAGCGCGGTGAGAGCGCACGGGGCCGGGGGC
>NW_026267230.1:621798-622328 GCF_000697945.3 Frankliniella occidentalis
GGGGCTGAGTGCGCCGTAATCTCAGAGTGTGTCATTTCCAAGACACCTTCGCATCAGCGGGCGATAAGTCCCCCCCCCTCCCCCGGCACGACAGCCGTGAGCCGCGCCTGGCTGTGATAATATGATGATCGCGCCGAGGAGACGCAAAGAGCCCTGAAAATTGAGGGCCACCGTTTCAGACAATCCGGACCGGAAGATGTAAATAAAGGGCGTTTCGCACACCATTCGCGTTAAATTATTATTTCAACGTAGACGTTCTCTTAGGGGGGTTGGGGGTCGGATAAATTGTGTATACAATTGTTTTGCGACCTTTTGTTTCCCCTTGGGAACGATGAGTTTGCAGACCTGCGCAACTCTTATTCGACGTCTTTATCCTCTCAATCAGACCGCCCCCCGACCCCGACTCCCTTCCCACTTACAGCTCCTTGCCTCCTCGCGGGTGCGGCCGGCGGGGCAACTTTTCTCGCGACAATCGGCAAGAGAATGAAAACGGTTGGCCGGGGCGACCCGGACCGCCACAAAAGGACACC
>NW_026267230.1:622770-624195 GCF_000697945.3 Frankliniella occidentalis
GGGGGGAAAGCAGAGGGGAGGACACGCAAAGGGAGGGGGAGTATTCTAGGCCAGACAATGAAAGGAAAATATAGATTCATCGTCCTGGACTGGACTGTCTCGAAGGGGGCGGCGAGCGGGGCTCTGGCCTGCTGCTTTGCACCATTCTGCTGGACAACATCCGACAGAAAGCATGCAAAAAACAGGACATGAAACTTAAGTCACCCTTTTGTGTGAGCGTGTGTGTGGTGCGCTCAGCGCATACATCATTACTCTACACTAGATAAAGTTTTCATAAAGTGCATTGTTAATAATGTGCCTTACAGTCTGCAAATCTGTGTAACAAAATGACATTTTAAATTGCAAAACTAAAAGCTTTACATTTGAAACTGCAAAACTAAAAGCTTACAGTTTCAACTGCGAAACTAAAAAAGTCTTCAGTTTAAACTGCAAAACTGTGTATTTCTACAGTTTAAACTGCACAACTGCGTAAGGCTAGTTTGACAGTTTAAACTGTCATCTCGTTATACAGTTAGAATTGCAGAGCATTTTTATTTATCTTTTCTCTCGAATACGTCACGTCGTTTAAGAGTAAACATATGTTTCATTCAGAAGTTTATTATTACTGACCGTTGCTGACGGACACGTAGACGGTGTCCTCCTCCGTGTTGGACGCCCGGCACGTGTAGTTGCCCGAGTCGCCGTGCGTGGCGGTGGCCACCACGAGCCGCGAGTGCGTCTTGGGGCCGGGCTCGGTGGACACGGTCACCCCGCCGCGCACCGTGTCGTAGTTAATCATGCGCCCGTTGTGGTACCACATGACGTACTGCGGGGGCGTCGGGCTCTGCAACAGGGCAAAAACACACAGATTGTCAGGGGAGCAGGAACGGCAAACACTCGCTGTACTTCAGTAGGGAGGGAGGGAACATGTGACGAGACGACTGCATTCAGAAATACAGTTGCAACACATTTTTGACAGACAGGAATAATGCTGAGGCAAAATGTCTGACCGGAACGAAATATCACACTACCATAGAATGACTTTTACTTTTGTAGAAATTTGTGCAAATGCAATGATAAATAATGTGTGCAACTGGCGTTCACATGCTACTGTTGACAAGACGTTGCACCGAGCGTTGTAAACTTTTATGTGATTGACTGTACATTTGGTTCCTAAAATGTGTTTGAAAATAAAGTTGAACACTTAGTCGTGACCAGCTTCAGGGTTGTCCATGCAGCTTTGGATACTTAAAAGTATGTTTAGTGGTGAGATCGGGTGAGATGAATGAACTGTGTCAGAGCCCTGCGGTTTCTCCCCTCATTCATTCATCAATTCACTCATCCGTCAGAGTTTCGCCTCAAGTCGCTGCCGCCGTGGCGAGTGGCTGAGCGTGGCAAGCGGGCGGGTACCCACTCACTCATTGCGCTCCGAGCGTGGTGGGGGGG
>NW_026267230.1:628725-629520 GCF_000697945.3 Frankliniella occidentalis
CGCCCCGCCCGAGGGATTGTGCCAGGCTCACCCCTCCCCACAACCCTGACCAGCCACGCGGCCAGCCACAAGCTTTTTGGCCCGTTTGAATCGATGTCGCAGACGCGCGGGAGGGTCGAAACGCAAGCGCGCGCGCGCGCGTCAAAGAAAAGCTTTTCATCTCTGCCCGGGAGATAAACGCACCACCGGTTTCTAAACCAGCCCGCCCCCTCCGCTCCGTGAGAATGGAAAGGCGAACGCGCTCAGTCAGACAGTCTCCTTGGGGTCACGGTCCTCGACCTCAGTCACTCCTTTCACCACTGCATCGCCCCCCACCCCTACCTACTGGAAAGACAAAAGTGCTAAAAGTCCTACCCACTAAAGGTTTAGTACCTTTACAAAAGCACTAAAGCTGCCAAAGGCACTAAGTTTTAACACATTTCTCCTTACGTTTTCGATGATGCAGACGAGGCTGATGGTCGACCCCTCGCCGATGTGGTACTCGCCGCTGCCCAGGATGAAGGCGGCGGGGACCATGACGTGAAGGTTGAAGTAGTGCGAGATCTTGCCCGCCCCCGTGGCAACCTGGAAAAGACAGAAGCACTGCGTTGTTATTTTTGTTTCACTCACTTATTTGTCCAGTTTTTTTTCGACAGAGTACAATGCTGCAGCGCCTGTTTGATACGCACATAATGACTATAGCTATAGGCAACACGAGCTGTTTACGTGGGGCGGCATGACCTGCGGGTGGTCCAGTCAAACACACACAAACCCGCATATCCAAATCACCCTCCCCTCTTTCTCCCTTCCCTCCCT
>NW_026267230.1:636190-638062 GCF_000697945.3 Frankliniella occidentalis
CTCTCTCACACACACACACACGCGCGGCCGCGCCAATCGGTAGCCGGCTCTAAAACAATATTTTGGACAGCCTCAAATATTGACACCAGCGTCGCGTCGCTGTCTGGCCCGCACGCACAGCCCGCACAGCAACACACAAGCCCCCGCGAGCTCTTTGATTATCGACAGCTGTGCGCCGGCCGCATGCGCAAACAACACAGTGACACCGGTCTAAAAGGTCGCCCCTACTTAATTCTCGCTCAGACCCGCAGGTGGGGGGCGCGCCACCCCACCCCTCCCCAGCAGCACATCCCGATCCCATAATGCGACGCGCAATTCGTCCGAAATAAATAAAAAAAAAGACGAGAAAAACCCCTCGGGAGGTCCGGAGGAGCAGGAGACTCTAATGTGCACTGTTACTCCCCCCCACGCCTCCCTGAGGGGGTTCCGTTATACTCCCGACTACTACTCTTTTCTTTTGCCGCTCACTTCCAAATTAGGCTAATAAAAGTGTAGTGTTTTTTTTTATCTCTTCCGTAACGGCGGGCCGGCCCGGCGGAGGACTATGAAGTGGAATTCCTCAAGGGCGCCCGGCTTACAAATTGCAAGTGTAATCTCATTCTTCGGTCCGACTCCGCCCCCTCCCCTCCCCCAGGCCGCTCACGCACACCGAGAATAAAGGATCCGCTGCCGGCGACATCTACATGGGGAGCCCCCCCCCCCCCCCCCCCCCCCCGCCAGGGAGTGGGGCGGCCCCCCCCCCACTCCCCCCCCCCCCTCACCTTTCTCTCCCGCTCTCTACTGTTTTGCTGCCGCAACTCACTCTCTTACGCGCCGTGCGGAAACTTGTCGCGCGCAAGGCCGCGACGGGAAGAGAGGAAGGGTCGCGCGAGAAGAGCGTGCGATAGTGAGAGATTGAGCTAGCGAGCGAGCGAGAGAGCGAGCGAGAGAGTGAGCGAGCAAGTGAGCGAGCAAGTGAGCGAGCGAGAGAGTGAGCGAGCAAGTGAGCGAGCAAGTGAGCGAGCGAGAGAGTGAGCGAGCAAGTGAGCGAGCAAGTGAGCGAGCGAGTACACACTGGAAAAAATACATCAGTGCTAAGGACAGCTGTAACACCCCCAAGAACATTTTGCTCTTAGATCGGCTCAGAAAACATATGCTCATATGCTTAGAGTAAATGTTGCTAACCATACGACAACGGTCCTTGGACTTACGACAAGGTAGCTGACTCAAGAACAGTCGCTCGTAGAATGAAGGACAGTATCGCACGGTCAGCAACAAAAATGTCCTTGAGTCAGCAACAGGCCCTGATGACCGGCATGTCCTCAGCACTAATGTATTTTTTCTTTAGTGTGAGCTAGCGACTCGCTAGTAGCGAGAAAGTGAGCTAGCGCGCGAGTGAGATAGAGGGAGAGAGAGCAGATGCATGCTGACAGAATGGGAAAACGGAGCAGTGAGGGGGTTGCGCGCGCCGAAGGCCGAGAGAGCGGGCGCGAGGCTCTCTCCTTTAAGCAAACCCGCCCGCCTGGCTGCGCCATGGCCCTCACCCGCCCCGCTCCGCCGCTCGACGCCTCGAGGTAGACAGCCACCCCGACACCGCAGCGCCGGCGGCGCACGGCACGGGGGCGCCATGGGGGTGGTGTTGTGTGTCAGCGGGCTTAATGACCCCCGGGCCCATGGGCTGGAGCGGCCATGGGGGCTCGTCTTCCATGAGGGGTGGGCCCCGGCCCCTCCCTGACCCCGCTTCAGCCATGGAGCTGCCACTGCACCGCCTCTCAGTCTCTCCTCCCCTCGGCTTCAGCAGCTTCAGTTCATTCGTTTCCATCAGACCGGAAGCCGGGGTGTACAATGACCTAATTGCCAGGCTGGGGGCGGCCCGGGCGGGGCGGGGCGGGG
>NW_026267230.1:642315-645807 GCF_000697945.3 Frankliniella occidentalis
CCCCCCCCCCGCGCGAGCGGTCTACACCGGATTTCCTGAAAAACGCCAAGAATCCGCTGCTCACCCGCACCCCTCCCCTTCGTATCCCTTGTCCGTTTCTTACACTCATTCGCTGATGACGTCATAGGCGCTTGCATGGGCCTCAAAAAAATAGCGTGGAGGAGCGCGTGTCTGTGTGCAGGCGCGCCACTAGGCCTAAGGGTCCAGGACATCTCATCACGGCTTCTGCGGGACCGCTGCGCTGCCGCGCACTCTCTTAGGGGAAAAGACAACAAGAAACAAGCCACAAAAATAAGGAAAGGAAACTTAAAGACGTCACCCCGTGATGAGCACACCTTCAAAATCTGGCCTTTGATTTTCCATAATTTTTAAAGAAAATTACTTTTAAAAATTACGAAAGTAGTCACAGTGTTGTTTGGCAGGTAACCACGGCAAGTTTAGCATTTCACAAGAAATCCCCCTGTTGCAGTCGTGCCGCGGCTCGCCGCCCGCCGGTGAGGTAGGCCGCCGGAGCGCACACCCGCCGGCGGGTTGCCTAACCTGCGATTCACAGGCGCCCCCCCCTGCTGATGGGCGGGGCATATTATTCGATATTTTTTGCCATTTTAATATATACTGTATTTGCAAATTCAAACTAATGAACACCAACAACAGTATACGCTTTCATAAAAATATTCACAGATCTTAAGAGCAACAATAATGTACAGCTTGCAGTGGCCCACCGCGCCGCCCCGCACCCCTAAGCCCGGTGGGGCTGTCGCGCTGTTTAGGCGTCCACAAAGTCCGCCCCGGCAAAGCAGCTTAGCTCGGGCGGGCGGCCCTGACTACTGCCGTCTCCTCCAGGCCCGGCCGGCGTCTTCAGGCGCTAATTGGGGTCCTGGCGGGCGGCCGCGTGCATAGACTGCTGGGCGTTCGTGAGCACCTGCCGGCTCGGCCTGGCGGCCCCGCCGCGTCCTGGGCGTGATAGGTGCCAATTAGGCAAGGCGGCCGTCTGGGCGACCGGGCCGCCTGGGCGACCGGGCCGCCTGGGCGACCGGGCCGCCTGGGCGACCGGGCCGCCTGGGCGACCGGGCCGCCGCCGCCCCCTACGACGGCTGCTCGGCGCTGGCGCAGCGCTGCCGGGAGCACGAGGAGGCCCGGCCGGGCTGCTCAGCTCAGACGAGCCCACCCGCAAGGCGGCGGCGGCGCCACGGGAAAATCGAAGCCTTGCCCAACACAGAGGGCAGGCAGGCAGGCAGGGCCCTGGGCAGGGCCGCACGGGCGCCAGGCGCCAGCGCCAGGCAGAGCGGGCTGGAGCAAAGCCGTCTCCACCACCACAAATTAACGTGCTGTACTGGCGGGGCCTGCTTCCTTTGCTCGCAGCCCTCTCCGCTCCCCCGGGGCCGCCGCCGCCGCCGCCGCCGCCGCCACGCCCTAAGAGGCCTAGAAGCATGCCGCCCCGCCTGCTCGGGTGCACCCCAGCCCCAGCCGGCAAACACCGCCTCCAGGTTGCATTCCCTGCGTGATCGTGGAGCCGCAGGGACCCGGGCCCCACAAAAAGGCCCGGAGCCGGCGCCCGATTTCCTGCTCAAGCACTGTAAGGTCGGCCCGCTCGAAAACAAATATAAAAGGGTGGGAAAATCAACTCTTCCGTCATACAAATCCCATAAGCAAGTATTTCAGTGTTACCACAAGAGTATTTTATTCTTTTAACACGGACTAGACGAGTAAGAATATTTTTGCATATTGTGTGGAGACTATGTTTATTTCCATAGCTCAACACTACAGTTTGGGGGTGTACAGTGGTGTAGGGGATGTTTGCTATGGAAAACTAATTGAATTTGGCTGGGAATTGCGATTCACAGTGTAATCAGATATATGGAGCCACGTTTTGGTTGTGGAAATTGAAAAGTTAAGATGGGGAAGTGTTATAGCACAATACACTAGCGGTACAGTATTTTCTTTTCATCACATAAAGCAGCTCTGGTTAACAAAACGAAGTTTTCTGATGCGGCAAATGGTAAAGTTTTTTTCGACCCCAAAAAACGTTCCCTGTACTGCTGCGCCTGACTGAAAAACCAGTTGGTACAACTCACTTTTAGTTTCGACAACGAATTCCGTTCTTTTTCCGCGTGTCCCTCAAGGTTGCCCCTTTCCCTCCAGAGAGCGGCGGGCCCGGCCGCCCCCAAGTTTGCCAAGCGTAGCTGTCTTACCTATTGTTTCATTTGTGCCCCGGCCGCCCGCGGGCCAGACCGCGCAGGCAGCCAGCCAGGCGGGGGAGCGGGGTGTTGTGGAGCAGCAGCAGCAGCAGCAGCAGCTGCAGCAGCAGCAGCAGCTGCAGCAGCAGCAGTGCTCGGAATATTCGTCTCTCTCGTTCCCCACGACCCACTCTGTTCCCCTCGAGCTGTTCCTGCTGCGTCCAATCTTTCCCCGCGGCGGGACACCCGCGGTGGGACCTCGGGCGCGGCGCGGGGCACCGGCACCGCACAGTGTCGCAACTACAGCGCCTGCAGAAGCTGGGGCGGCTGTTGAACCCGCGCCCCGTGCCCCCCGGCCGGGCAGCGCCCCCACCAGACCAACGACTCGAAACTTTTACTTAATCTTGGGCGGACAAAACAGTATGCACGAGAATGTAAGAGACGGGCGGAGCGGGCTCAAGTTGCCCTTTGCATGCTGCACGCGTTAACATTGGTGAGCGGTGGTGGGGTGTGGCGGGGCGGGGCGGGGCAAGGCAAGGCATGGCGCGGAGGACCCCCGGGAGGAGAAGGTGTAACAAGCGGAACACGTCCCCGGAGACGCCCTGCAGAAGGGGAGGAGGTTTGAGCGTGATGGTCACGGTTTGCCACCCCCACCCCGCCCCGCCGGCCCCGCGCTCCCCAGAGGACCCCGCCAAAGCCCACGCAGAGCCCCCCAGCTCCGAGCCCCGCGCGGCCTAGAGGTGTGCGGGCAACAGTCATTGCAGCTGTGCCGCTGTACCGCGCGTGTCCGGGACCCGACCAGCTCGGGGGGGCCACCCCTCCGACACTCGAGCCACAACAGTTGTTACGTGTGCACCTTTCATCCAGGGGCGAGCTCGTTAAATTCAACAAAGTGTCCCCGCACCCCGCTTCCCCTCGCCCGCAGGTGAGAGAGTGAGAGGGAAGCAGAGAGAGAGAGACAGAGAGACAGAGAGAGAGAGAGAGAGAGAGAGAGAGAGAGAGAGAAGAGAAATAAAACAACCCGTTAAGGATATACGCGCGCCCCTTACGGTACTTTGACCCTCCCGGTGAGCGGGAGAGGGGAGAGAAGGGAGGGAGCGAGCACACACCCAAGAGTACCGCCATGCAGGGCGTGTCTCTCCCTCTCCTTCACAGTACCATCACCGCTCCGCAAAACCATCCATTTCCATTTCTCCTCACCGCCAGGCTCGACCGAGCAGCAGCGGCGGCAGCAGCAGCGGCGGCAGCAGCAGCGGCCCGCACGGTGCCGCATCCGCACCAGGGGTGATTCCGAGTATTGCCGCCAGAGCCTACG